>NC_059272.1:6892049-6919549 GCF_017591435.1 Portunus trituberculatus | reverse complement strand
CTTGTTATGATAATGATAATGATAGTTAGCTATGCAGTTACTGATGATGAATAACTGGATGAGATGATGGGGTGTAACTGCATGGCATAAAGGAGTCTAGTGCCTGGGTTGAGGTTCAAGTGGGACTATAGGGGTAGCAGTAGGATTCCTCGTGAAATACATTGTGATTGCCAACTGAGACCCATTTCCTCTTCATTTCATCACCATTATTTGATATTTTTATTTTCCAGTCGTTATGAATTATGTCCATTTGCTCGTTTCCCATTGTAGAGGCTCTTTTATCTGATTTTTAACCAATCACCAGAATGTAAACAAACCAAATGCAGTGTGATTGCATCACCACCCACGCTGGAGCTGCCACCCATCAAAACTCATTACCACTATAAGGGGATTATTATTATTATTTTTCTTCCCCACTCATCTGCTGGAGCTGCCGATCCAAGGTTAAAAATTTTAGCGTAGCTTTTGCAACGGCGGTGCTGGATAGAACTGTCGTTTCTTCCTTCATTAACTACAATGGGACCGATCGCGATCAGCTCTGTAGGTGCCTGCAACCGCCAGATGGGTTAATAATTTCACAGCAAGTTGGTCAACTGGAACGTACTTTTCTGCACGTTTTGTAAATATTAAATGGTTTAATAAAATAGTTATAATCTTTATAAGAATGTACTCGTGGCATATAAACTAAAAAAGTGGAAATATTTATATATATGTAGAACGCTCTTCTTTACCATCTTCATTTCTGGGACAAAAAATAGAAAGATCATTAATGGGAAAAGCTTAGTTTCAATGCCTTTTTCTTTTCATAAAATTTAATATGAATTACATTCATACAGAAAATCACAACAATTAATAGTCTTAAGAAATTAACAGTATAGAGGATATTGTCTACCATGTACCGAGATTGTTCTATCGAAAAGTAAACAAATCTAGCGTGTTAAGAGCCATCGCCACTCGCTTCCAGTCGCTGTATTCAAATAACTCAGGATCAGGATGGGATGGTGATAGTCCCTTATTCCAGTTTATAAAATGTTTTGAGCAAACTGCGTGGAACTTGGATGCCTTCCAGGTCGGCCTGCGCTTACACCTTGTTTCCCAAAGTCATCTCCGTGCATCTTTTTCCTGGGAAAGACACTCCAGCCTTTCACGTCTCTATCTCGCTTGCGCGAAGTCGATTTGCAGTCTGCAACTGCACACGTATACACTGCCATAGCGTCTGAAGTATATTTGGTGACTCCAACAGGATCCGGGCCATGCTTGAGCTTGAGCTTGAGCTTGAGTTGGGAGTCACCCATCACTTGCTGTCAGTATAGCCTTTGGATCGGCATTCTCCCATACACACCTGGAAAAGGAAGAATGGGGCAGGAAGTCTGAAGCATTAATGCTTTCGCTCCCTCCCCCCTCCCTCATCATTCATCACATTCACACCTGTTCCCCATCCCCATCCCTGTCCCTGATGGGTCCCTGCCTTTCAATCATTCTCATATGTTCCCTCCAGGCACTCTCTAAGGCTCTAAGGCTTGTTGTGATTCAGTTAGGAAAATTTGGTTTCGGTAATGTTGGCCAGGTTATTTCGGCACAGACTCAGAAAATCGTTTTGTTTTTTAAATGCTACTTAGTGATATTTGCTCTGCGCTTTTTGAGTGGAGCATTATCCTATGCAGAAACTCTGAAAATTTTGTGATAAGGTATATATGTACTATTAGACTTACAAAAAATATTTTGATGGGACACTGGTACATCCATACTTTGCACCATTAGGAAAATATATTTGCATATTTTTTATGTCATTTTCAATCAGACACATAGATAAATAGCCAAACGTTTATATTATGAGGTATGTAGGCATGAATATCAGTATGTATATATTTTTCAATAGGGCTTCCACAAGAGCAATAGTTCGGCGGGATAGGCAAGACCAACTTGTGAATTAAACCAGCTGGCGAACAATGAAAACTACACAGATAGCGATTGGTGCCATTGGTTCTTTCATCTACAGGCAACCCCTGCTTAATGAAGGTTCACACGATGAAATTTCGCTAGAACGAAGGTTTCATTTTACTACCATCTGCTCGTTTAACGAACACCAAACTCGCTTTAACCCTTGTGCGGCGGTGAACGTTCATGAACGATTGCATCGGTACGTTTCGTGCTGCGGTGATCGTTCACATAATCATGATTTTTTGCGCCACTTCTTTAAACTTCCCGTTTTCTTACTCAAGTCGGAGGGCGAGTGTATGTATCAGGCAACACTGTCCACGAGCTGAGTTGCCAGTTTTGCTATTTCATCTCGGTCTTTCCATCTTGGGGGAGACATCTGGCAACCCCCATGACACTGCGGGTGGAATGTCCCCTCTGCATGTGGGGAGATATCACAACGAGATGGATAGTGATATATACATGTCATTTGGGAGTGATGTGGATTTTAGTGAAAGTGAAGACAAATGATTATCTGGAGACTGTTGAAAGTGAAGACAGTGATTATGTGGAGACTGAAGAAAGTGAAGACAGCAGTGATAGCACAGAAGAAGAAATTTCAGAGCGTCCATCTACCCCAGGAGGATGCATTAGAGCTCATGCGCCATATACGTGAAGGCGTGCCTCACGTGTAAGAAGAAGAGGATCATGTGGGAGTAGCAGAGGATCATGTGGGAGTAGCAGAGAAAGAGGTGCTGTTGCACATGAAGGCAATTTTCAGTGGACTGATGGTGAGGACTTTAGTCCAACCATGCCTGTATTTACTGGAGAGCATGTTGGGCTTGTTGGAATTACTTATGGATTTCCAGACATACAACATGATTGTGACTATTTTATGGCACAAATAGATAATGATTTGCTAAATCTAATAGTGACTGAGACAAACAGATATCATGTCAAGTGTGCAGAAAGAGAGGAGTGAGGTAAGAGATGTGGAGAGGAGAGAGAGAGAGAGAGAGAGAGAGAGAGAGAGAGAGCAGGGAAAGGCCTAGTCAAAACAAGCTGACACATTCTCTCTCTCTCTCTCTCTCTCTCTCTCTCTCTCTCTCTCTCTCTCTCTCTCTCTCTCTCTCTCTCCCTCCCTCTCTCATTGGAAGTGCAATTTCTTCACCCAAAAGATATACCCAGAGAGAGAGAGAGAGAGAGAGAGAGAGAGAGAGAGAGAATTGGCGCGCTGGTATCGCACTGAGGGTTGTTTCTCCATGGCGAGTTACATCATGGTTATCAGGAGGAATATTTGATAAGCTATAACTTTGCTGTCAGAGATCGTAGCAAGCTGCAAAGTACATCAATGTATTCAGAATTTCAAAGAGAAACACATTTTCATAAAGTAAAACTATCTCCTGTGATTTTTTAAAATTTACCATTTTACCCGCAGATGGGAATGATTAATTTATAATTACCCTGTCGCACAAGGGTTTATGAAGTTTTTTCCAGGTAGTTTTTTCCAAGTTTGAAAGCACCGCCATATCAAGCAAGCCGACAGGCTTTTGAATACACCAGCGCCTCTCGTGAACAACACGCACCACTCACTCCCCCTAGTTCAAAACAATAACAGCGTCAGCAGCAGCTCGTCCTCCCTCGCTCAGCTTACCACCAAAACGCCCTGCAATGTCGCCTACCATTGCTAAGAAGACCAGGAAGTCTCTTACTCTCGAAGTGAAGCTGGATATTATTCACAGACACGAGAGAGACAAGAAAACTACTAGCATTGCTCGCCACCATCTTGACTCCATCTACTGTCTCTACTATTTTCAAGTCAGCAGACTCCATTAAGAAGGCTTGTGAGACTGTATCTTCCTTGCATGCTAAAAGAACCACCTGAAGTCTACAATGGATAAGATGGAAAGCCTTGTGGAAATGTGGTACATAAGTTTTGTACACAGTAGAATCTCAAATCTCAATCAATCTCATCTCGATTGCACCATCAAAAACCCACGATTCACATATCTTGATCACATTACATGAATTTCGATCACTATTTTTCATTTTGTTGTTGTTGTTAAGGGCTGCGATGATCTATTATGATCCTATGAGCCCTGGAGAGATGCCTGTGGTGTTCTCACAAGCGTTGCAGTTGGTTAGTCTTGTTGAGGAAGGCACAGGTGAGGTGAAGCACTGCTGATTGCTGTGACGAGTCAATGACTGTCGCCCCAAGCAGGGTGGACAAGTCAAATATGGTTACTCCCAGGGAATGGAGTTGTTCTTGCAGCACCACACGATGTGAGTGGAAGCATGGACACTCCAGCATGAAGTGGTTCATAGTTTCAGGGATGCTGATGCACCAAGGGCAGTACGGGTCTGGGGCAAGGCTCATGCGGTGGAGGTGAGCGGTGAGTCGTGTTTGGCCGAGGCAGAGATGCGTGAGGGCGACGTCCAGCTTGCGGGACATTTTTCTAACCCATGGTTGTGGGGAAGAATCACTGCGGTACTGGCCCATTGAGGTGGTTTGTAAGACAGGGGTGAGGGATTCATTCCATATGGACTGACAGGTGTGGGCGATGAGGCGTTTGGAGGTGGAGAGCGGCAGGGTGAGTGGAGTAATGTTATGGTCCGTCAGGGCCATCTTGGCAGCAGCATCGACAACCTCGTTGCCTCGTATGCCTGAGTGGGAGGGCACCCACTAAAATGTTATGTCCCACATTTTTCATTTTATTGTATCAAAACAAACATGGCGCATGGAGATGCGGCAACTTGTGGAGTGTAGTGTGTACCAGTCACACGCGGCCTCCCCCAAACATTCAAACCCCGGGCATTAAAAAGCAAGAAGGATGAAGAAATCAGTGACATTGGCAAAAAAAAAATTATTCACAGATTCAAGGTTAACGTAGTTAATATAGGTTAGTTGCCGAAGCTTTGGTCCCAATTACATTTTTCTCTATAAGAAGTTAACTTCGCATCTCGATATTTCAAATCTCGATCAGTATCTTTGGTCCCAATTATGATCGACATTCGAGATTCTACTGTATGATACAATGATGCGCCCTTTGTTTGCATTCCACAGGTTGCCGGTTAGTGTCTTTCCTGTTTCACTCTCCCTCCCTTCATAAATTTAAGATCATCAACATTATAAAGTTACGTACATACATACATTAGTGTACATTATAATAACTTAAATTAAACTGTCTAAATGTTTAACTTCATAATTTTTACTTTCATTAAACCATTCACTGTACTATGATACACTCTCGCTTTGTTTACTCGCAATGGAAGTTCAAGTCGGGTTAAACTTATTATGATTATTTGCTTAACGAAGTTTCGCTTAATGAAGGTTTTTTTTTTTAGGAACGTAACCCCTTTGTTAAGCGTGGGTTACCTGTATACGTTTTATTTTCCTTTCTTTGGCTGTAGATAATGATGCACTAATGCTTTAAATAACATTTTGTCTGAAAGCTGGAAAGCCATTTTAAGCCACCTGTAGCATCAAGATCAAGATCAAGATCAGTGTTATGGTCTGCTAACTTAACTGAATTTTGATAAATATGTTTGTGCTTCTGGAAACTTGCGAATGTGAAAGTGTAATTTGCAAATGTTGAGAACCTAAACCAACTTTGTATATATATATATATATATATATATATATATATATATATATATATATATATATATATATATATATATACATACATACATATACAGGAATACTCCGCTTAACGAACAAGATAGGGGATGTCAAAGCTGTTCGTAGAGCGGAAATTCGTTAAGCGGACGTAATTTTTCCATAGGAAATAATGGAAATAGGGGGGATGCGTTCTGAGCTGGGCCCCAACATACCACATGGGTTAAAAAAAAAACTATATATTTTTCTATTAGCTTTTTACAAACCTTGCCCCCCAAGAAAGGATTGTTTTGTAATGCATAAAGTGAAATCTTACATGAAATACCAAGAAATAAAGCAGTGACAAGATCAGTCACAGACAAAGCGGAGACTTACGCGACTTGGCGCTTCTTCTTGTGACCCTTTTAGCTTGCGTGTTGCTTTCATCACGATGTTTATGTTTCCACTTGTCTATTGCCTGCTATAATGGATATCATATCATAGTATTCATATATCCTCATGGCATGAGCGTATATGAATACTATGATATGATATCCATTATAGCAGGCAATAGAGGAGTGGAAACAAATCTAATATCGTGGTGAAAGACAACACGCAGGCTAAAAGGGTTACAAGAAGAAGAAGAAGCGGCAGAGTCGCCGTGAGTCTCCGCTTCGTCTGTGGCCGATCTCATCTCTGCTTTACTTTTTGGTATTCCATGTCAGATTTCACTTTATGCATTACAAAACAATCCTTTCTTGGGGGCAAGGTTTGTAAAAAGCTAATAGAAATGTTGTTTTGTGAACATAAATGCATATATAAGACAGTAACACCACCACCACAGGTGGTGTTCCCAGCAACCTCAGAGCAACCTGATAGCAACCTTGTCACCGTCCCTCCAAGTGTTCATGGAAGCCATTTCGCAGCAGGAGGTTGCTCTGACGTTAAAGAATCTTGCTTCCAGCTCCAGCAGCGCTAGAGACAGAGGCAGGGAGCCAGCCAATCACAGTGAAGCTGCCATGTTCGGTCCCTCACCTGGCAAATTCAAACCCAGAAAATTCGCTAAAACGGTTGTGGTTGTACGTTATGCGGAATTTTTGGTCTAACTTTATATAGTACGTTAAACCAGAAATTCGTTAGACGAATGTTCATTAAGCGGAGTATTACTGTATATATATATATATATATATATATATATATATATATATATATATATATATATATATATATATATATAATGGAGACTCAATATTCGAATGTCTTAATAGTCAAACTTTTCAATACTCAAAAAAATACCTGGTAGTCGAACGTCCACACACATGGTTGTAAATAATGACTCCCTGACCTCTTTCCTCTTTCTTTCCCCTATCTGCCAGTTGTGCTGCTGTGGTCGTCAGAATAGCATTCATCTGTGTTTTGTTTGTAGTTTCTATACGTGTTACTACTAACATTTAAAATGGTTTGTGTAATTCATAACATAAATGGTTACTATATACATGGTGCACACATACACTTACACACATGGTGTACACACTTCTCTTATGATCCCTTATAACAACCATTTTGTCTGATACTGACAGTATCTTCAGCTTCCTTACTGACATGGAAGACACAGCCTTGCCTTTAGAAGCCATGTTAGAATTACAGAGGCAGCAACAAGAGCTGCACAGGCAGTAAAAGCTGAAGGAGACATTGATCTTATTGCTGGCAGTGCCATGGCACACACGCCTGTTTTACATCTTGATTACCTTGGACAACTCCTCAAATGACTCAGATAATGTAAGAGTTATCAGGGATATTTTAGCTAGTATATAAGCTGAGTGGCTTAAAATTACTTAAAGAGCAAAAATGCCAACCGGTACTCTTGGGATAGAATGTGAACAATAAAAAACAAAAAAACGTTAAAGTTTCCAACTTATTCAATACCCAGTTTATTCAAGTCCAACTTAAGTGCGATTTACTGCATTCTCACCCAAAATACATACAAGTAACATATGTGTCTAAATTTGATTGTTCAAAATAATAAAGTTGAAATAAAAAATGGAAGGATTATGTTTTTGCAGGAGATGGCCAGTGATGAGATGAAGGCATTGCGTGAGAAGTTCACAAAGGAGGGAATTGATGACCACCAGCTGGCTGTGGCTCAGGGCACCAAGACAGATCTTCTTAAGTGTGGCAAGTGTGGACAGCGAAATTGCACCTATAATCAGGTATGACTACTAAGGATTTATTATAATGCTATCATGTAGGAGGCCATATAACAAATAATGGATGAAGTTTGAGATTCTGGAAATATTGGTGTAGCTATTTATAAAATGTGTGGATAGAAATAATTCAGTTGAGGTGAGGCTGTTTGAAGGGAAAGGCAACATACAGTTAGCACAGGGAGGCGGTGGTGTAGTGGATAAGGTGGTGAGTGTGGGATCTGGCAGACGTCCACACGTAGGTTCAAATCCCACTGCATACAACTTTGAAGTTATGCCATTTCTTGAGTGGTTTAAAGATACCTGCATGTCATTATGATACCCAGATTCTAGGTGGTTACACTGGATGCACTTGGGTGGTGATATAGGCTCTAATATGGGTACCACTATAAATAAAATTGCCTGTGCCACTAATGGGTGGAAGCTTAACAATGCTTCCTACATATACTTTTCAAGTATGCCTACAGGCACTATAGGCCATAACGTAAAAAAAAAAAAAAAAAAAAAAAATGATGCATATAATAGATTCCAGTGCTGAAGCATTTTAGGGCCTAGGCAAAAATAGAGCTGCAAATATTGCAGCTCTGCTCTTTTGTAGGTATCAGATTTGAAAGGCAGCTGACTGTAATCACAACTTTCATCTAGTGAGAGAGTGTTAATCTGTACTCCACTCTCCCATTTCTGGATATTGCTCAATTCTTGATAAGCTGCTTGTATCTTATTTTTCTGCTTGTGATGTGGTTCTACTGAACTGAACAGTTATTACTTTAGTTGATAGAGGACTCAACAAATGTAAATTTGAAGAATCTTAAAAAAAAAAAAAAAAAAAAAACAAGTGTTAATTGTTTTAAGAAAGCAGCTACAATGCTTAATGTAGGCACAAATTCAGAGAAGAAGGGGAACAGGATGAAAATACAAAAATAGTTTTATCACATCCAAGAACTGAAAAAAAGCTGGTGTGTAAAATGAAGAAAAACTAAATTTTATCACTGCTAAGGAACTAAAGACTGCTATCTCTCCCCAAACCTGTGGTGGGGAAGAAAATCTTGGAAAGTATTTGGATAGGTGATTAAGGAAAATCCTCAAAAGCATGTATATGTTCTCTATTATGTCACAGACTTTTGATTTGCCTTTGTTGAACTTCTGATGTACAGAGACTTTTTGGAGAGCTGAAAAGTTATGATAATGTATAGAAACTGCTTTTGTTATGAAAGAGAGTCTACAATGTCATTAAATTACAGGTCCCTAAAGTTTCTCCCACCATTTTCAGTTTTCACTATTACACTGACACAGTACTATCTCAAGCTCAAGTACTGTTCTTAACAACAAAATGCTTTGAATTTTGAAATATCATTGAATTTACCATGAAGGTCATTCTGATTTCATTTGTTTCTTATCTTGTACAAAGGTTGACTGAAAAACTGCAATTTGAAAGCTGCACAAATTAGGTCATCAACCAAATTATCATCATGCTAACTTTTAAAGCCTTCACTGTATGAATTAAAGTAGTCCATTGTTCTGATTGCTGCTTCTATTTTTTTTCTTACTCTAGTCACTGCTGGAAATACAGATGTAATGATAATGACCTGAATTGATTTTCATATTTGTATCCTTTAACCCATTTTCATTATAGTTATTTTCATGATATTTTTTCATTCACCAGATGCAAACCAGAAGCTCTGATGAACCTATGACCACCTTTGTGTTGTGCAACAACTGTGGAAATCGCTGGAAATTCTGTTGAGCTCCTGTACCAACATCTCACTGAGACCATATGGATGCTAACATATTCACTTTCTCATTGGCTGTTTCAGTGACAAAGGAAAGTATTTATATCTCACTTGAGAAGTGCCCACAGACTCTTGTTCTGGATTCTTCCTAGTAGTATCTAGAAGGAATGAGTTAAGTTTGGCTCCCTTTCTTCCAACGATTGTTGGCCACTTTTACTCATGCAGATTTCTGTTCACTGCCGTAGAGGACGGAGATGAACACTGGGTACGTTTCAATGATAGATGTAAAATGTTCATATTAATTTTAGGAGGACATAGGATTATCTAGGTAGGCATTTACACCAAAAATTTTCAAACTATCATGTGAAGATAAAATTCAGTCTAGACATAGTTGTTTACTTGCTTTTTGTCATGGTTGAATGAATATATTTATGAAAATTATTTTATGAATGTTATTGGTGACTATTCTAGAGCAGGAAATACCTTATGTAAAACTGTCAAGCATTCTCTTGCATCCATTTGATCAGTGTTCTGAAAACTTAAGGAGAGAGGAATTTTTACCATTACAGCATTATTCTCTTGCTGTGTTGAGGGCCAATGTTTGTAAGGGAGTTAAAAGAGGATGTTGGTCAGGTTTACACCAATAGACTTAAGCTCCCCCACATACTGGTCAGGATTTGTTTTTTTTTTAAACTAGATAAACAAAAAAGATCATCTGATTGTTCTTTTCACCATACCCTGTCATCTCAAAACGTCTGTAAATATATTTCCTGAGAACAGCTCAGGAGTGTAACAATTTGTGATTGCTTTGGAGTGATGAAAGTGATAGCATATTTTGTAGCTTTTCTAAATTACTAATCTATTTAATTGATTTGAATACATTTTCTTTCTTGTGTGATTTTCTTTTTACTTAATCTTGTACTAAAGTGTTGAGCCAGATGGCTTCTTGTGTTGCAAATTTGTGATATAGATAACATTTGAAGTTCTGGTGTCATTATGTTAAATTATTGATAACTAAATACACAAGTACCTCACTGTCTTGTTATATTGTTGGTAGTTGAATTTTCTTACCCATAACTAACAACTAATTTAGAAAATGTATTTGAAATATATTTACAGAATAGTATCAGTACTTGCAGTAGTGCTAAAATAGCTTTTTATGTAATTAACTTTTACTCCAGTACCATTCTACTGGGTCTATCAAGGAATTTTTGGTTTAAATGTGACATTGCAAGGTTTCTGTAATAGAGTACTGTAAGATAATCTTGTAGGAACAAGCTGCACAAGGCAGATGTCATCTGGTCTGGAGCATGTGTAAGTGTGGCAAGCTTTATATAGGACCAATATTTTTTTAATTGGATTCTTAATGCTTGGACTCCAGCACCTCTTGTCAATACAAATGTACCTGTCATTGTGGTATCATTATTCCTGTTCTGAGCTTCTGTTCAGAAAGAGAGTTACATCATTGCATTATTTCATGGCACTTACTATATGTAGTAAGAATTTTCCTTTAGGAGTTTTTTTTTTCATGTTGATGGGTGGCACCTATAGCCCCACTACCCTAGGGTAGTTGTATAGTTGTGATTACTTGAATATTCAGTTGCCACATTATGAAAATAATTGAACATAACTTCTTGACATCAGTAAATAGCATCATAAAACATACCATTGTAATTTTTCATGTGATTATTACAAAATATGGAAGAAGAGTACATACATATAAGAAATTTATATGTACATCAGTAAAAAGAAATGTAGCAGATACATTTACATGTATTGTTAAAAAAATTATGACTTTTAGTACCTGTCACTACTGGATATCTTTTACTTAATTTGATATCTTTTTATGATAACCATTTTGGTTGCACTAGTAACTAAATTCGTCATGTTTTAAACAGTTGATTGCTATGTATTGATTTGAAGTTACATCTATGATGAAGTTTTCTAAAGGCGGCGTCACACTAGCACTTTTTCCGTTGTCTCAGGCGATTTCCGTCGTCTTTTTACTCTTCCGTCAACTCTTTCTGTCGTCTTGAGTCAGACGGAAAGCATCGTTTTCGTCTAGCGCCAATTTTTAGTCAAAATAAGAACTATGGTTTCTAATCAACACTTTTATTAAAATAAATATTTTTTTGTTAAACGGAAGAATGCTATTTTCATGACAAGAAATTTAAATGAGTTGATGAATATATATTTGTATACATATTTTTTTTCTTCTAGCCTAGCAATGAAAAGTTCATCAGTTGTTTGTGTACATTTCCAGGGGAGTGCGAATGTGCGATGCTTTTGAATATTTCCCAAGGCAACTTCCCAAGTAGCTGGCCAAGATGAGCAGTGGAAAAAACACACTGACAAATTTCTCCTAGAGAGTATTAGAGGTCACCGTTGCCTTTGGGATCACAGAACAGGTGATTACATTATAAGGTGCAAAAAAGCCGCGGCGTGCTGGGGTGAATGAGGAGCCATGTTTGTTTACAATCGACAAGCGCGGCAAAGGCGGAAGCAAGCTTGTGTGTGACGGCCACCGTCTGCAAAAGTTGTCAGTCGCTAGAAAATTGAAGACGGAAGAAGGAAGACGGAAAAGTGCTAGTGTGACGCCGCCTTTAGTGTGAAAATAGGTTCGGTTTGTTGGAGGGGGAGGGGGAGAGTGAGAGTGGAGTGAATAAGGTGGTTGTGGTGAGTGAAAGGAGAGAGAAGGGGGTAGAGGAGAGGAGGAGGAGAGTTGTGCCTAGCACACCTCAGGTGTGTGTGGTGGGTGACTCTCAGGTTAGGTACTTAGATAGCACTTTCTGTGGGAAAGACAGGGATAGGAGGACGAACGTGTGTATGTCTGGTGCAGGTGTGAAGACAGTGAGTGAGGAGGTGCAGAAGAGAGTTGGGGGGATGGAGAGGGAGGGTGTAGTAGTTTTGCACGTAGGTGGGAACGATGTCAGAGCAGGTGGGTCGGAGGAGTTAGTGGCAAGATTTCGGGAAATGTTAGGCAAGATAAGGGAGAGTGGTAGGAGGTGTGTAGTGTCAGGAATCTTGCCTCGTGTGTATGTTAGCAGGGAATGGTTGTCTAGAGCCATTGGTGTGAATGATCGGGTAAAAGGGATGTGTAAGGATGTGGGTGTCAGCTTTGTGGATGTATGGGATAGGTTCTATGGGCGAAGGGATTTGTATGCTAGGGATGGTGTGCATCTGAGTAGGAAGGGTGTGGATGTGCTGAGTGGATGTCTGGAGGGGAGTTGGGATGGAGTGTAGGGGTGAGGTAGCAAATGCATTCCAGAAGAAAGATGTTAGACATAAATTAGATAGGATAAACAGAGATAGTGAAAAGATTAGGAAAGATTTCCAGGTGCAAATAGGAGAGAATAAGATTAGGATTCCAAATAAGGAGACAGCATCTAGGAAGGTAGCAGGACTTAAATGTTTTTATGTAAATGCCAGGAGTCTTAGGAACAAGAAGGACGAGTTATCTAGTTATATAGTTGAGGAGGACTTAGATGTTGTATGTGTCACAGAGGCATGGGTAAATGAGGAAAAGTTTAGGAAAATAGGAAAGAATATGAAGTAGATGGATACATTATGTATTTACACCAGAGAATTGGTAGGATAGGTGGAGGAGTAGTTATTTATGTAAAAAAATCCTTCATTTCCAGTCAGGTTAATGGTATTAAGGTAGATAACAGAGTAGAGTCCTTATGGCTGGATGTTAGAGTAAACAAAAGTAAGGTTATTAGAGTAGGAGCTTTTTATAGACCACCTAACCAGTCAGCAGATGTAGACAACCTTATGGTAGATGAGATAAATAGGGGTGTACTAGTCAGACAATTATCTTAGGGATTTTAATCTTAAGTCAGTAAACTGGGAGAGGATGGTAGGAGATGCTAGTGAAAATAAGTTTATGGAAAGTTTTCAGGATAACTATTTAGTGCAGATGGTAGATAAACCTACTAGGGGGAGGAAGGTTTTAGACATAGTACTAACAAATATTGAGCATTGTTTAAAGGAAGTTGAGGTAGGAGAGACTTTAGCAAACAGTGACCATCATATAATTAGATTTATCATTAATTCCAGTAGGGATAATATAGTGAATAAGACTAGAGTCCCAAACTATCAGAAAGGCAATTATGGTAGGTTACGTCAGTTATTAGGAGAGGTAAACTGGGAAGATAGTTTTGGAAATAAAACTGCACAGGAGATGTGGGATATTTTTAAGGTTGTAGTAAAGGGTATAGTGATGCAGTGTATCCCTTACAAAGATATAAGGCAGAGAAACAGGAAGCCATTATGGTGGACTCATGAGATAGGTAGCCAGATCAGAGAGAAGAAGAGGGCATATAGAGAGTTGCAGAAAAGTGGGAAGATGTAGATTTGATTAGGTACAGACAGGTCAGGGATGATTTGAGTAAGGTTATAAAAAAAGTAAAAGGCAGGCAGAGATAAAACTAGCTAGAGCTGGGAGTAAAGATCCCAAAAATTATATAGTTATTACAAGGTCAGTGATAAAAGAAATAAGGATAGGATTGGACCACTCAGAAAAGATGGTGTAGTAGTGGATCAAAATGAAGACATAGTAGAATTATTGAATGAACAATTTTCTTCAGTATTTACTAGGAAAGAATAGGAAATCCTGTTACAAACAGTGCGACGAGTAGTTTAAGAGCTTTAGAAAATATTGATATAAAACCGGGAATTATTAGGAAATTTATTCTTGAACTAGACGATAGGAAAGCTAGTGGTCCTGATGAGCTACATGCCAGAGTACTTAGGGAGGGTGTAGACAGTATTTCTGAAGCACTTAAGTTAATCTTTGAAAGATCACTTAGGTTTGCTGAGATACCTCAGGACTGGAAGTTAGCTAATGTTACTCCAATATTTAAAAAGGTAGGAAGGATGATGCGAATAATTATAGACCGATCAGTTTAACTAGTATAGTATGTAAGATACTAGAGAAAATCATTAAGGGTAGTATTTGGGAGCATTTAAATGAGAATAGATTAATTAGAGATACCCAACATGGCTTTAGATCAGGGAGGTCCTGTCTTACAAATTTGCTCGATATCTTAGAATATATTACCAAGGAGTTAGATGATGGAAATAGCATAGATGTTATATATCTAGATTTTAGCAAGGCGTTTGATAAGGTACCGCATAGGAGGCTAGTGTACAAATTGAGACTACATGGGATAGGGTGTAGGTTAGTTGATTGGATTAGTGAATGGCTTTCTGATAGGAAACAGAGAGTAGTATTAAATGGGGCAATGTCTGAGTGGAAGGAAGTGGTTAGTGGGTACCCCAAGGATCAGTGCTAGGACCTCTTCTTTTCTTGGTGTACATTAACGATTTAGATATAGGAATTAGTAGCAAAGTATCAAAGTTTGCAGATGATACTAAGATAGCAGGTGCAGTACAGGGTGAAAAGGACAATTACAGAATACAACGAGACCTGGACAGGCTGATAGCATGGGCAGACAGGTGGCAGATGGAGTTTAATTCTAAAAGTGTCAGGTTATGCATTTAGGTAAAGACAACACAAACTTTAGCTATGAGATGGAGGGATGTTGGCTAGAGGCAGTAGAGGAGGAAAGGATTTAGGAGTAGTGATAGACAGGACTATGAAATTTTCAAAGCAATGTTTAGAAGCAAGAAATAGGGCAAATAGGATCCTGGGTTTTATAAATAGAAATGTTAGTTATAAAAGTAAGGAAGTGGTGCGTAGCTTATATAATTCCTATGTTAGGCCCCATTTAGAGTATTGCATACAGGCCTGGTCACCCCATTATAGGCAGGATATCAACATGTTAGAAGCAGTTCAGAGAAGAGCAACTAGGATGATACCAGCATTAAAGCGCCTGGAGTATAGAGATAGATTAAAGGAATTAAACATGTTTTCATTTGAGAGGAGATGTATAAGAGGGATATGATAGAGTTATTTAAAATGTTCTCAGATACAAACTACATAGATGTGAGATCTTTCTTTACCTTAGAGGAGGAAGTAGGACTAGAAATCATGGCAGGAAGATTAGAAAGCAAGGCTGCAGGTTAGATATAAGAAAATATTTCTTTAGTCATAGGGTGGTAGACTTCTGGAATGCATTGCCAGAGAGGGTTGTAAATAGCACTAGTTTGACAATGTTTAAAAACAGATTAGATAAGCACTTAAATTTATTAGATTTATAATTATGTATAGCGCTGCATGATAGTTTTTATAAGAAATTTACTATAGTTAAACAAGACATGATCCCCATGTATGGAGATCACAGATTGTAGAGGAATTCGCTGCAGGACTTAGCCCTGTTAATGGGCCAAATATTTAGAATTAGTATATAATGTATTGTGTACTTGTAAGTGTATCTTTAAGTACTGATGACGAGGTCATTGTGCGACTGATACAGGATAACCTAGATGGGCCCTGCTGGCCCTTTGTTATCCTATTATTTATGTTATGTTATGTTATGTTAAGTAAATAAGTCAAAACTAAAGGAAAAAACAGATAAGTGGCATATATCCCTGGCCCTTAACAAACTTTTATCATCAAACACATGCTTTTCATAATTATTATGCGAGGTTTTTTCTCTGTCAAATGCCCTTCAGAGATGCTAGTGTTGATTTAAAGAGAGGTAAGTAGTTTACATATTTGTACCGACACCTGGTGTTAGATTTGAGTTTTCTATTTACTACTTACCAAATGCACAACCAGATATTTAGGATTTTCATGCTATCCTCTTTCCATGAGGAGCACAAGAAGAATTTTTATGATACTAATAAGTAGTTTTGAAATCTACATGGTGGTCTGCAAATGTACAATAAATCATCTAACAAATATTGTAATAAGTTTGGAAATCAAACTAGCATCCCTTACAAACTATGCACAGCCAAAGAAAGAATTGATGATATTGACTCCTTTTGTTGCTACAGTTGGCAATTAAAGTGGGAGCTTGTCTATGTACAGTTGTGTAAGTGCTGCCTGGCCCTCAGATATTTGGTCCAATTATTTGCATTTAACTCAATCTAAATGCAGCTTTGTGGCAGGTCTCCTTAAGGAATAGTAGGCCTTCCACCGCTGCCACGTTTTACCCAGATTTTGAATGGCCAAGTGTGTGACCTGACCCACCTCTCATTTATTGCTCTCTCTCTCTCCATGACAATCCTTCTTCATTCCTATATTCAATTTTCATCCTTAAATTTGCAGTGTGTGTGTGTGGGGGGGGATAGGTATCTATCACCGTGACACGTGACCTTGTCCCCCACTGTGTCTCGCAGGCAAGCTGTCCCTTGGATAGTAATAAGTGTTACTGAGTGAATGGGGTAAAAAATATTTTATCTTATATACGAATAACCTAATTTTTCTTAGATATTCATTTGTATTGTATATGGAACACAATTGTTGCACCATTTGTCTTACTAGGGACTACGGTGAATGCTGATAAAGATTATAATGTTTTCACAGCGAGTTGTGTCCTCCCCGCTGAGTTGGAAGGACGTCATATCACTCTCCATGTTTACATGAGTGGCAGCCCCTACAAGCGGTAATTAGAAGTGGTTTGGAGTGATCACGCCTACTCAGTGGCTACTGAGGGAGGTCTAGGCCCGTTTTGCCAGCCAGAAATAGGCCAGAAGAAGCCAGAAAATAAGCGTCTGTGCCTGGGTTTGGTGGTGTCCTCCGCCACAATAAAGCCTGCTGCCTCCCACGTGGGCCCAGCGCAAAGGACTATGCTCGTTGAAGGCACTGTTGAGGTGGAGGTAGGCGTAGCAGCCCTAGAGGACATGATGATTGTCAAGGAGCCTCGTCCTGCATCATCTGGCAAGGAAAAACAGGAAAATGCTGCTGCTGACCAGATTCCCTGTCGAGATGTACCTGCCCCGGCCACCTCGGATCGTAAACAAAGGCGTCGTCTGCTCTTCCCTGTTGGCCATGGAAAGATGGCTAGTGAGCTGTTCAGCTGGTTTGCAGCCTTGATGAAGCAACATCCAGACCTGCAGCCACTCTACAAGGAGGGACGGAACCAGCCCTATATAACGGTCAGTACTGACTCCTCCTTTTACGCCACCCTGTTGAGTGAGGGCTTCCTGGGCCAGGTTATGGAGTGTCCTGGCGAGGAGGGCACTCACCCTGTCATTATCCATGGTGTGGCGACCCACATCAATGTCAACCTGATAGAGGTACCAGCTGGATTTCAGGGGCTGAAGAGGAGGGTGGGGCAGATGGCAAGGCCCCAACTGTTGGGAGTGGTGACAGGTAAGGTGCCTAGTGAGGTGCATCTCCTGGGCCTTGGACGTCGGCTTGTGGAGCGATACATGCCAGAACCAGACTTATGCTGCCACTGCAGTCGCTGGGGACACAAGGAGTGATGCTGCCAGTTTGCCCCTAGCTGCAGGTACTGTGCTGGCCCCTACAAGTCAGCACAGTGCCTGGATAAGATCAAGGAGGGCACCAAAATCCCTCCTCTCTGTTGCAATTGTGGGGTGACCACAATGCCCACTCCATCCTCTGCACTGTCAGGCCTCAGCCCCAAAGGGAGCCTACCACGGATGAGGTGAGTCGGCCCAGGCTTGTGTTCCGCCAGGCTCCACCTCCCCAGACCAACGCCTGGGCGACGAAGCCCTCCTTCTCGGCCGCTGCCCCTCACCTGTCCCAGCCTTCCTGCCCCACCACTGGCACTTCAACCACACCTGCCATGTTCCCACCTTTGCTGCAGCGCACTGCTACAGTGCCCCCTGTGCCTCCAAACACTGCCCCAGGCAGGCATCACCCAGGAACTGCCTGCCACCGACACTGCCCAGCAGGTAATGGCGGTGGTGAGTGCACTAGCCGCCAAAGTGGACAACCTGACTGCAACAGTCTCTGGTCTTAGTACCAAGTTTGCCGCCTTCAAGAACCAGCAGCACACAGTATGCAGTGGGACCTCCACTGTGGCCCCAACCCCATCCCCAGCCAGCGGTGCTCAGCAAGGCCAAGGAGAGAGTGCCGTGTGTCAGCATAGCCTATGCGACCCACCCAAGAAAAAGGACAATGCTGCAGGGCAATGTGCAATTGCTGCTGCACCCACACCGAGGATGGATACCCCCGCCAAGCCAGTCAAGGGATCCACACGACAGCTCCGGAGCCCCTCAGGGATGGCCCCTGCTCCCCTTGCTTCAGAGAGCAAGTCACCTGCGGCAGACTGTGAGGAGGATAATGCAGGTGAATGGACATTGGTCAGCCAAAAGAAGAAGCGGTGCTTCAGCCCAATCCCAGCCCGGACTGCCAGCCCCGAGCCAGACCAGGGACACCTGAAGACTGCCAGCCCCAAGCCAGACCAGGGACATCTGAAGACTGCCAGCCCCAAGCCAGGTCAGGGACATCTGATGGCAGCCATGCAGATGCTGATGGAGCAGATGTCTTGCCTGACACAGGAAGTGGACAGCCTGAAGACACAGATGCAACACCATCGCAATGAACAGTAAGACTTTCCGCATCCTAACATGGAATGTCAATGGTCTACATGCCCGTTTCACTGACTTACACTCTCATGTCCTTCTCCATAAGCCTGACATTATTGCCTTACAGGAGGTAGGGCCAAGGGTGCCTGAGCTGCGGGGTTATACCTCTCACACCCTCAGTTGTGGTGACGGCAGTAGTCAGGGGATGGCCACTTGCATTAAACATGGGATTCCAGTTAACTTCATGGAAATGGGGATCTGTGATGATATACGTATATTCCAATAGAAATGTATGTATTGTATTTATAGTAACATTATTATGAGTTGTATATGTTTAAATGTAGTGTGAATTATTATTTTGTTTTAAAGCAAGATGTTAATAGTGACCCCGTGGCGAAGATGTAAACATTTAGAGTGAAGCGCGAAATCTTGGAAGAGATTGGAGCTGTAGGTGAGGTCTTTTGATGTGGGTGAAGGGCGTGTGACACTGGAGAGAAAGGATGCAGACGAGTTGAATGAAAGGATCAGCAGGGAGGAGAAGGAGAAATGTGTGAAGAAGCAGAAGAATGGGAAGGCAGCAGGGCCGGATGAGATACCTTATGAATTGTACAAAAATGGAGGAGAGGTTGTGATTGATAGGATGACTGAGTTGTTTAACCAGGTGTGGGAGGAGGAGAGAGTGCCCAGAATGTGGAATGAATGCAGGGTGACTTTGCTGCATAAGGGAGGGTACAAGAGTAAGAATGAGTTGAAAAACTACAGGCCGATTGCGTTAAATCTGTATTAATGGTGTACAAGTCCTTAATTCGTTCTCATTTAGACTATGGCTTACCGGTGTATGGGTCTGCGTCAGAACCAACACTGAGGAGGCTGGATGTACTGCAGAATGAATGTGTGCGAATGTGTCTTGGAGCCCTGCGCTGCACTCGTGTGGCGCGGATGGAGGCTGAGGCCAATGTACCACCACTACAACTCCGTCGTGATGCCTTCCTCCTATCATATGGGATAAAAGCGGCTCGAAAAGCTCCCCTCGGTAACACAGCAAACAAGATCATCTGGCAGCACCACCACTTCCACAACGCGGTCCGCCGTCCAGTCTCAGTCAGATTACACATGCTCTGCCAGCAAACGGGCGTGAGACTGGACGATGCGGACCAGCTCGTGCTGCCCATCCTTCCCAGATGGAAACATCCCACCACCACCTTCAACATCAACTGGCTTGAGGGGAAGAAGGCTGTGGTTACCGAGGTGGAGCTCCAACACCACTTCCGGGCCCTCGTTGCTGGCCTCCCTCCATCCCTACCTCTCTACACAGACGGCTCCAAGACAGGTGAATGTGTGGGTGCAAGTGTGTGGTCGTGTGAATGTGCCCTCAGGTTCCGACTGCCTACCCATACATCGGTGTTTTCTGCTGAAATTTTTGCTATTGACAAAGCCATACATTATGCTTTAAATTCACTTCATAATTCAATTACCATTTTTTCGGACTCTATGTCAGCCCTTCAGGCAATAGAGTCCGGCCACACGGATACAAATGAAATCCAGGGCAACATCATTAATAAACTGAATTCATGTCATAAATCCTTCTCACTGATTTGGGTGCCTGGACATTGCAGTATACGCGCGAATGAACAGGCTGACATGCTAGCTCGGTCTGCTGCAGAGCTCGAGGGAGTGTGGAACCTCCGTCGGGATCTGTAGTCATGTCTCTCAGTTGTTAAATCATCAGCAAAACTCCTGTGGCAGAGTCACTGGGACAACCTCCACCTCCACACCACCAAACCCATTTTGGGCGAGTGGGCCTCCTCCAATCGCCCCACAAGGCGGGAGGAGGTGGTCCTCGCACGTCTCAGGATGGGCTGCACCCTCCCCACCCACATGCTTCCATATATAGCCTACGCCTTCCCACCACAGTGTTCCACCTGCAATCTCTCTGTCGAGCACATCCTGCTTCACTGTGTGCGTTATCGTGAGGAGAGGCGGCCCTTGCCAGAGTCGCGGCCTCCCGCTAACGCAGACCACCCTCCTGGGTGACGAACACTCGGATGTGGTCGATAGACTGATGATTTACCTGTCTGAGACCAATTTAATCAGAGAGTTATGATTTATGTGTATATATTATGCTTTAACTCTTCTCTGTAAATATATGAAATATATGTATGTAAATAAAAGTATGAGTGTATGTATAATTCCAGATTTGCGTGATATGATGTGAATGTTTTCCTTTTCAAGTATATAAACAATACGTAGTGATGCTACGTAGCCATACTGTGTACTTGTGATTTATCCCTCCCTTCCCTATGCCCTGACAAAGGACAATAGTTTTGAGTTAGGAGTAGGGTCCCTGTGTGAATGAAGCGTGTATGGAATTCTGAGTGAGTGTATAATGTTATTTTTTTTAAATAATAAAAAATAAATATATATATATATATATATATATATATATATATATATATATATATATATATATATATATATATATATATATATATATATATATATATATATATATATATATATATATATATATATATATATATATATATATATATATATATATATATATATATATATATATATATATATATATATATATATATATATATATATATATATATATATATATATATATATATATATATATATATATATATATATATATATATATATATATATATATATATATATATATATATATATATATATATATATAATAAAAAACTACATTAAGTAAATAAAATTGTATATATATAAATAATGCGGTGGCCCTCACACGCCCTCCCTTAAAGAAAAAATATTTGGAAACAAAACATTTACAAAATTTTTTAAAAGGCATGGAACTGATTAAAGGGAATGGCCCAGGATAGACAATCAGCCACAACGTTGTCTGCTCCTTTTATATGTCTGACAATGATATTGTACTCCTGGAGTAGAAGACTCCAGCGAGTTAAACGCTGTTTTTAAATTTAAACTTTTCTAAGAACTGAAGGGGGCTATGATCTGAATAGATGACTACTTGGGGCCCATAAGCGAGGATGTAAATTTCAAAATGGTGCAAGGCTAGCAAAATGGCAAGCAGCTCTTGCTCAATGACTGAATAGTTCTTCTGGGCGGGAGTAAACTTTTTCGAAAAATAACACACAGGGTGGTTAACACCCTGGTCATCAGGCTGCAATAAAACTGCGCCTACTCCCACCTGACTGGCATCTACTGCGAGAGCAAAACCTTTTCTGAAGTCAGGGGCCTGGAGCACTGGCATCTCGCATAAAATGGTCTTAACTCGGTGGAAGGCGCTCTCACAGTCTTCACTCCAGGCCCACTTCTTACCCTTCTGCAAGAGATCTGTAAGAGGTGCCAGGAGGGTCGAATACCCCGGTACAAAACGACGGTAGTAACCTACCACTCCTAAGAATCTCTGCAAGGCACGGCGACAGGTCGGTGCGGGAACCGCCTGATCGCTTCTACTTTGGCTTCAGGAGGAGTGATGTAGCCATGGCCCACTCGGTAACCCAGGTATTGCACCCGAGCTTGTACAAATTCACACTTCTCCAAGTTGACAACTAATCCCGCTTCCTGGAGTCGTGCAAAGAGGGCTTCTACATTAGTCAGATGCTCAGCCCATGTTGTGTCATAGATGACCACGTCATCAATGTATACGACACAGTGAGTCAGACCATCAGTAACTCGGTCCATGAGACGCTGAAATGTGGCTGGGGCATTTCGCAGCCCATAAGGCATCACTTGGCACTGATAGACAGCGCCGTTGGCCACAAAACTCGCTATCTCCTTAGCCCGCTCCGTCAATGGGACCTGCCAGTACCCTTGACAAGGTCCACTTTGGTGATAAAAGTAGCTGACCCGATTCGGTCCACAGAGTCATCTACACGGGGCAAGGGATAAGTGTCTACTTTTGTTAGAGCATTAACCCGCCTGAAGTCAATACAAAACCTGACCTTGCCATCAGGCTTAGGCTGCAGGGTGACTGGGGAACTCCATTGACTGTAAGTCCGAGTAATGAGCCCATGCTCAAGCATGTACTCCAACTCCTTCTCCACCAGTGCTTGCTTCATAGGATTTACTCGGTAGGGGGCAGTTTGACAGGCTCTGCGTCCCCAACATCAATATCGTGTGCTATCAACTGTGTCCTGCCCGGGACACTGCTAAACACTGAAGAGTACTTCCTCAGCCGCCGAAGCAACTCATCTTGCTGATCCCTAAATGTTCAACCTTCTCTTTCAAGAGATGGAGGCTATTCCGTTCCCACTGCCCTGTAGGAACAACAGGTTCAGGCCCAATAACTTCTGGAGCCTCTCCCTCCCGGCAGAAAAATAAAACTGAAGATGCCTCTTGCACGGCAGAACTAAAAGAGCCCTTCTGGCTAGTAGAACGAAAATAGGGCTTCAGCATGTTAACGTGACACAGCTGAGCCCTCTTGCGCCGGTCAGGAGTGACCACCAGGTAGTCGAGGTCACCTACCTTCTTCTCTATAACATAGGGGCCACTATAGCGGGCAGCAAGCGGCTGGCCCTGAAGTGGTAACAGCACGAGCACTTCATCTCCAGGGCAAAACTCCGATACTCGGCCCTTCGGTCATAATACCCCTTCATACTCTGCTGGGCCTTACACAGGTGGGCCTGCGCCACCTCTAATGCCTTGGCTAATCTCTCGACTGCTCATGAGGCTCTTAAGCAGTGAGACAGGGCGCTCAGGCGACGGCTGACACCAAGCCTCCCGAACAACGTCGAGCGGTCCACGCACTCGGTGTCCAAACACTAGCTGATTGGGTGAGAAACCCAAGGACTCAGTGGGCGCTTCTCTCACCGCAAATAAGACAAAGGGACACCCTCGTCCCAATCCTTATCTCTCCATGCAGAAACTCTTGAGCATGGTCTTGAGAGTTTGATGATGTCTCTCAGGGCTCCCTGAGACTGTGGATGATAAGCACTGGACACAATATGCTTGATCCCCCACGCAGTCATCGTATCCTTAAACAACTTTGAAGTAAAGTTGGTCCCCTGATCGGACTGCAGCTCTGCTGGCAATCCAAAGTGTGTAAAGAAGGTTAACAAAGCCTTCAGCACCACCTTAGAGTGAGTGCTTCTCAGGGAATTGCTTCAGGGTACCGCGTGGTAACATCCATTATGGTCAACAAATACTTGTGACCAGCCCTGGTAGTAGGCAGAGGACCTACTATATCAATCAAAACCCTCGTGAAGGGAGGATCAACAGCAGGGATGGGGTGGAGTGGCGCCACAGGGGGTGTCTGATTAGGCTTGCCCACCACTTGACAAGTGTGGCAGCACTTAAGAATCGTGGCTACTTCTCCAGACATGCTGGGCCACCAAAATTGCGACGCAGGCGAGCGACGGTCTTTCGGATGCCCAGGTGTCCAGCCATGGGCCCCTCATGTGCCAACAGCACAAGTGCCTCACGCAGCTTATGCGGCACAACTACTTGCAATAACTCACCACCGTCACTCTCCTGCCATCTACGACACAACACCCCTTGATGCAAAACAAACTCCTCCCTGCCCTCCAACTCCTCACTTCCCTCACCCACTCGAGCAAAGAAGGAGGCCAACGCCGGGTCCTCCTGCTGCCTACGAATGAGCTCTGCAGGCTCTAGCTGGGTAAGAGAAAGGGGGACTATAGGGTCATGGGGTTGAGGCAACGCTGCAACCCTACGTCCCACACGGCATCGAGGACGGAGAGCTGGCCCAGGCTGCTCCGCTCCTGCCATGTGATCCGGTGAGTCCTCAGAAGGATCATCACCACCAGCCAGGCAGTCACCAGGCAAGGGAACAGCTCGCTCCCTGCCTCCACGATGCTCCACGGGGAGAAACTTCCAACCCCCGCAGAACTGGAAGTCTCCCACCCTGGGCGCCAACTTCCAACAAACTGCCTGACTTATCATGCTGGGGCCTGTGCTGAACATCAGAGCCCTCAGCCTCCACACCAGGAAGCAACTCAGCACGAGTGCTCCCTCCGGAGTGCTCTGCAGAGTGAGGATAACCATCAAACAACTCAGCTACACCCAACACTCCGTCCTCACTCTCAGCAACAACTCCCAAAGCCGAGTCCGGTGCATTAACAAGTGACTCCACGCCGTCACCGTCAGCCTCTACACCAGAACTCAATGGTGAGCCCAACACTGGCTCCACCACATCAGCACTGCTACTCCCATCTGGAGTCAATCCCACCTGGCTGCTAGCAGCCTCCTGGGTAGTAACAGGCTCTCTCTCAGCCCGGCGGGCCTGAGAGCGGGTAACAACATTTACAGAGTCTTGCACCACTGGCCCAGACTCTTCAGCAACCTCATCCTCATCAGAGGTTGGGATCCATACACGACCACCAGCCAAATCATTCCCAAGCAGGAAGTCCACTCCTGCGACTGGCAGTTCGTCTGCCACTGCTACCTGAGCCGTAGCAGTGACAAGAGGACATGACAGCGTCACCTCAGCCGTCACGAACTCCTCCACAGTGTTAAGTCCACGACACAACACTGCCTTGCTAGATGTCACCTTCTTCCCAGTGACATTTCGGCACACTGACTGCTGTGCTCCCGTATCACGCAGTACAGTGACGGGATACTTTGTGCCATCAATCTCAACCGTGCCTCCACACAGGAAAGGACGGCACCAGTCAAGCTCACTATCCTTAGGTGCGGGCGAGGCAACAGGGGAGGGACAGGTGGGCCAACCTGCTCTCCTCCTCCAAACACAACTCAGGCACACGCCGTGCCTTCTCACTTCTAAAGCCTGAAGGAGCAGTCAACTCATCACCACAAACTTGGTCTGGCCACACCAACAAGGCAACTGGTTTCTGCGAGGACTTGGGAGTTTCAGCTGTTACTAACTTTGGGCAATTGAACTTAAAATGCCCTTTCCTCGGCAGTGATAGCACGTAGGCTGGTAATCATACTTGGGAGTTCTAGGGGCCGCCTTCCCGCCGTCCCATCCTTCGCAGAAGAAGGAGGGTGGGGCCTGGGGCTTTCCCAAACCCATCTTACTGCCGAATCCAGTATATCGCCTAAAGTGGCCTGGAGAGCCCGAGGAAGAACTGCCACCACTCCCTGGGCCTCCCTTAGGACCACCTTCCTTACGACTCCAACTCCCAGGCTGCTGCACAGGACGGTGGGCCAACACATAATCATCAGCCCATGTAGCAGCCTCCTTCAAAGTCCTAAACCTCTTCTCCCTCAACAGAGGTACCAGCTCCTTATCAGCAATATCAATGAACTGCTCCATAACTACTAACTCCTTCAAAGCCTCGAGAGAGTCAACACCCTCGCTTGCAATCCACCTCTCAAACACTTGCTCCAGTGAACGAGCACACTCGAGGTAGGAGTCACTTGCTCGCTTCCTCTTTCCTCTGAATTGCAAGCGATAGGCTTCTGGTCGCAGCTCATATGCCCGCAAGATGTCAGCCTTAAACTCCTCATAATCATCCAGATCATCAGCTGACATTTTATCATAAACTTCCAAGGCTTTTCCCTTGAGTTTATTCGCAACCAAGCCTACCCATCTCTCTCGAGACCAAGCAAACTCCTTGGCTTTCCTCTCGAAGCGAACAAACCATTCAGCCACTTTAGCCTCATCAAATTCAGGGACTAGCTGGAGACTTTGAACTAAAGTACGCTCTACACTCTGTTCTCCTCCTCCTCCTACACTACCAACAACTCCAGGCGTACTTACTGCATGGCGAGTTCTCTCCCACTCCAACTCTCTATCTTTATCTGCCCTTTCTCTCTCCATCTCCAATCTCATCATCTCCATCTCTCTAGCCTCCTTCTCTGCTGCTAGTCTCTGAATTTCTCGTCTCTCCTCCGCTCTAGCCTCTGTTTGACTCTCTTTCTTCTCTTCTCTCCCCTCTCCTCAGCAGCTAATCTCTTTAACTCTCGCCTCTCTTCTGCTTCTATCTCCATTTTCCTCATTTCCAGCTTCAATCGCAGTTCCTCCAGTCTGGCAGCTGACTGGACACTATCAGCAATACTGCTTGCTGGACTAGATCGTCGGGAGCCTTCCCTGCTTCCGATACTTCTGCCAGGGCTAATATATCCCACATCACCTTCTCTGGGACCGCCACGTGCGTTATCATGACACGTAGTAAATGCGTCCTCACTGACCCCAAGCGCGGTTGACTCATCATCCCCACGTGGTGAGTCACCGCTAGCCTCCACTGGTGAGGTGAAAAGGCCAGTAACTCTCTCCATGGTGCTCACAGGGACTCGTTCTCACAAACAATAAAATAATATAAGTAATAATACCCCACACAATACACTACACCACTATAAAAGCACTTGGTTTAATCCTGGCGAGGTCGCCACTTTATGTTACGGTTACTGCGGTTAACTGCTACACTCACTAGAGTGTTACTGGGCTGCGGTTAACTGCTACAGCTCACTAGAGTGTTATCCTGGCAAAATCGCCAGCTTTGTTACGGTCAGTACAGTGGGGAATATAACACTCCACAGAGTCTCCACTACTATCAATCACAGCAGCCGTAACCCTCAGGTTCTTTCAAGGTCGCCAACAGTGTATAACTTCCCCCACTGTAAGGGAATCTCCTTAGCAACTCCTCCTCCTGTACCCAACCAAGTAGAATTTATAAATGGTAGATGTTATGTGTAACAGGGCGAGGCCTT
>NC_059272.1:6882049-6887049 GCF_017591435.1 Portunus trituberculatus | reverse complement strand
TTGACATTTAGGCAAATTGAGCTTAAGGCCTGCTGTTGTGAATTTTTGAAAAACTTGACATAATTTCTCTAAGTGTGTGTCAGTATCTTTAGAGACAAGAATGAGATCATCCATGTATACAAATAAACCATTACAAATGAGACCATGGAACATAGAGTTTACTAGTCTTTGGCAAATTAGAGGTGAATTGCGTAAACCCATTGGACAGCGAAGCCATTCATAGTGACCTGTAGGAGTAGAGAAAGCCGTTACAGGACGACTTTCTTTTGATAATGGAATTTGCCAAAATGCTGACTTGATGTCAAGTGTTGAAAATACTGTATTTCCACTACCAATGTTTTGTAAAAGCTCAGAAAGTACTGGTAAAGGATAATGTGGGCTGTGGGCGGCACACCGCTGTCACCATCTAATGTCCTGGTACCAGTGGCACCAACGACATATGCAGGTGTGATGGAAGGAAACACCAGGGGGAAGCTTCCCTGTGTTTATTGTAGGAATATAAAATACTTGGTAGCGAGCGCGTGGAGGCTTGATGAGTAGCCGGCGGCCAGAGACTTGTAGTCTGGGCGCCTTGAATGAAGCTTGTAGCTGCGTGATGATGCAGAATTACAGTCTACACACTGGAGTGTGACTGTAGACAGTGGACTGTAGAGGTAGACTGGCTGTGCTTGACAGGAGGACCAGTCAAAGAAAGAAGGCAAGCGGATTGCCAGGCGAGCGTGAATCTATTCCCGAAGCTGTGTTGGGATCGACTGAATGTGTGGCGTGGCGTGGGGTAGCGGAACAATACCCACGGCCGCAGTACATTTTACGGTAAAACATTACATTAAGTAGTGTCCATCATAAGCCAAGTGTCCTTTGTCCATATCTGAAATTCAAGTATTTTCAATTTTGTTGTTTTCAAGAAAATGAGGATGAGAATTTTTCAGTCTGTAAGCTAAATAATATCCTGCTACATACATCATTGCATCTCTTCTAATATTTCTTGTGTTTCATAGTGGTCCTGATTTTCAAGAATACATTTTGATGCTTCAAAACCCATATTACATGCAGTGGTGTAAGATTCATCCTCATGTTCATCATCTACAGACACAGATGTTGTCTTCATCAGGGACACAGGAATGTCTACTCCTAACAACAAAATTTTTATCCTAGTTTCAATATCAGTACAGTCTGGGTGGCTATTTCCTCCAATACGCCGGACACGAGAGAAAAAGTTTTCCAAAACATCCTGGTTTAGTCTGTTTGTTAACATGTAATCTATACCATACTTGTCTCTAACATATGTGTATAATTTTGGTACTGCTATTCCAGCTAGAATCAATGCTTTTTGGCATGGCAGAACCCTTTTGCAATTACTAGATTTGCATTTTGGAAGTTCATCTACAAGAAACTTGAGAGCCTTTTCTTGTTTTTCAAGTTTCAATCCCATACCACACCTTTCATCCTTCACATCCCATACCTTCCTAGAATTCAGGTTGTCAAAAGCTTTATCTATGCTTATAATGAATGATGCCTGTGAATGATATTGAGGAAGATATCTCTGAAGGGCCTTTCCACAACTCTCGCTTAACATCTCTGCAGCAAGTCGCACATTTTGACCTTGCACCTGTCAAAATATAAATCTCGTAAGTACGTATATATATATATATATATATATATATATATATATATATATATATATATATATATATATATATATATATATATATATATATATATATATATATATATATATATATATATATATATATATATATATATATATATATATATATATATATGTGTGTGTGTGTGTGTGTGTGTGTGTGTGATCCACTTCATTTCTGCTGCAATTTCTGTCGAGGCAGCCAGACGTTACCCTACAGAGCGAGCTCAGAGCTCATTATTTCCCATCTTTGAGTAGGCCTGAGACAACACACATTACACACCGGGACAGCAAGGTCACAACACCTTGCCATCCCGTACCCATTCACCGCTCGGTGAACACGGGCTACACGTGAAAGGATACAAATCCAAATTATCTCACGCCCCCCCCCCCTCCCGGTCGGGGAATCGAACCCAAGTACTCTGGCTTGTGAGCCCAGCGCTCTAAACCTCTGAGCTACCGAGCCGTGTGTGTGTGTGTGTGTGTGTGTGTGTGTGTGTTATCATCTTATAAGCCTATAGCGCGCGTGGGCATTAACTACAGGGCTCTGATGGTCGGTTGGCCCTGTAGAGTAGAGGGTAATGATGGTGGGCCCTCGTCCATTTATCGCCCAGGCTGAATTTTATAGTGACACATGTTGATATGCAGGTTCATGCCGCCCTCCAAACCCTTCTATGCACATTACATGCTCCAGGTGGAGTAGATGGTGTCATGTGAGTAGTTAAGTCACTCGGCAGCGAATAAATGATTGCCTGTAGTGGGCCTCGAACATCACTCCACAACGCTAATCACTCGAGTGTGTGTGTGTGTGTGTGTGTGTGTCATTCTAATTTTGTTATGTGTTAAAAATAGCACATAATTTACTTTCCTGGTTTTGGTTTGGATTCTACATTATATACATAAACTTAAAGGGCTATCACACTGGCCTATGATACGCGGAACGCGGGTCATGGTTCTTGGTACGAAACCAGGAACACACAAGCACACACAAGCTGCCCGTGTTCTTGTTATGCTAGGCAAACGGCCCACTAACCAAGACAAAGCCTAATCAAAATAAACCAGAACAAACCATGCCGCTTATTCCTCAGCCTGTGCTTTGTCCAGGAACTGCATTTGCACTTCCTCTTGTTGAAGAAAGGTAGGTAAAAAAAAGTTGCGCAATGGCAACTTTAGTCAGAGGTGGTTGCCATGAGCCCAACCTATCGACATGATATATATATATATATATATATATATATATATATATATATATATATATATATATATATATATATATATATATATATATATATATATATATATATATATATACCTTTCTAAATTGATGAAATATTATTTAATATTCCAATATGAAAAATTTAGTCACATTTTTTTTTTAGTTCAAATGAAAGGTTTTTATTACATATTTCATGTTTACTTTTCCATTGGGATAGCATACGGAGAACCGGGATGGATATGAAGCCATCCCAACTTGGTTCCGCTAATCCCGGGCAAGTTCCAGCTATCTAGAGCGGATGTTCCTGGCTCCGCGTATCATAGGCCAGTGTGATAGGGCCTTTAGAATGAACAACTTACATGTAAGTGTCGCTGAATAATTTTGTGGCACACAGAAAATTCACTGCTAACCACATTAAGCAAATCCTGATAAATTTGCTTGTTCAGGACACTGGCGTTGGGGAGATGCACTCCTTTGTCCAGGATGTGATTCCTGATGTTTTTAAGTGCGTGAGGCACGTCGAAAAGGAACCATATTTTGCTGAAAGAGAGACTATACGTTATTTCATAATTTGAATGATGATGCATGGAATATAGAATTTTTATTTCCATATTACGTTAGCATTTAAATATCAATACAAAGTAGGCTATACCTACCTTCCAGGAATTTTAGGGTGAGTGAAGCATGAATCTTTTTTTCTGTCAGTTGCATGGCTGAGTACAGGGCTTGATATAAATTTACCACCTTGGTCACATACAAGAGCAACTACAGCGTAATTAATTTTGTGAAGCTCCAAAATGATGTCAAGCGAATGTTCTTTTGTTAGATTCATATCAAAATTGTAAAAGATAGGTTGTTTTCAATTAGAAATTAGTCGCCCTGTAGCTACACTGTTACTAGGGGAATAGATTCTGTCAGAGGAGGCACTATAACTATATTGTGCCTTAATGGACATTTCATCAAAAGAAAGAATGGTCAACCTCTCTGTTTCATCCTTGAGCAATCCTTTAGCATGCAACATATCAAAACTTTGCCTTAACATACCTGGAGGAGTTTGAAAATATTCAACCCAACGGCTAAGGCAAGAGGGAGATGGCAGGGGATGTTTCAAAACATTTGTCACAAATTTATAAGATGTGGAAGATATTGATTTAAGCGCAAGTGCCTTTGCGATAATTGCTTGATCCCAGGAAGTTTTTGATTTAGGATTGTGCAGCCTATTTAACTGTGCCTCTGAAAAAATGTTGCTAGATATATAAAGATTTTGTTTATCATTTACTGATTTTGCTTTTCGAAGTTGCTTTTGTAGACGCTTCACAGTTCTTTTACTCTTATAGTATTTTTTCCTCCAGTTATCTCCAGACCTGAAAGAAAACGTTAAACAACCTATATACGCACTGCATAAGTATAGCTATTCTGTAAACATGAGACCTAGATTACAGAAATTCATAATCATGAAATATGGGTGTTTTTTCAGGATGGGTAAAAATTGTCTTATTTGATCACACAAATATTTTTGTTCGATAAGTCATACTTACGAATCAGGAAGGTTGGTGATCAGCTGTTTTGCTATGAAACTTGGTCCAATATCAGTGCCAGGATGATGCCCGGGGACGTTAGAGCTGCAGCTTGGCCCGATATCAGTGCCAGGATGGTGCCCGGGGACGTTAGAGCTGCAGCTTGGCCCGACATCAGTGCCAGGTTGGTGCCCGGGGGCATTAGAGCTACAGCTTGGCCCGACATCAGTGCCAAGATGGTGCCTGGGGACGTTAGAGCCGCAGCTTGGCCCGACATCAGTGCCAGGATGGTGCCGTGCCCGGGGGCGTTAGAGCTGCAGCTTGGCCCGACATCAGTGCCAGGACGGTACCTTAATTGTGCTCTTCTTTTGATCCATTCCTGTATTGGTACCAGTTTTCTAAAATAAGATAAAGATTTAAATTTCTTTTTTTTTTCGCGTTAATTTTATTTAACTAAAAACTGTACTGTAAAAAATACATTTTCTTTCCCTTCAGCATATACTTAATTTGGCAGTAATGCAAGCAAACAGTACAGTTTTAGTTTAATACTAGACGAAATAGATATATAGCATTCATCTCATTCGCTTGTTGCATTAAGTGCCCATAAATCTGATCATGT
>NC_059272.1:6847049-6879549 GCF_017591435.1 Portunus trituberculatus | reverse complement strand
GGAGGTCTTAATTAATTGTTTCAGAGTGATAATATTACCTAAAATGCCATTTCAAATATTACGTAAAATGCCATATCACAGTACACTGTTATTCAGTCCTATTCATCTATCTCCATATGCAACAATATGTCCAAGGCAAAATGTAAATAATAATCAGAACAATCATCAGGATCAGCCTTCTAGTCTTCATGTGAACAGTCTCCGCCGCAGGCACACAAGACAGTACATTGCAGGTTTGCCTTTCTGCATGAACATCTGCCCCGGCAGCCCTGTTTGCACCCACAGCGAATCAGTTCCTTTAAGGAGTCCTGAACTTGCTGGAGTGTCGTCCAGAATGGCGTCCAGGGTTTGTTATCCCCTCTCTCCCATCCCCAGCTCGACGGATTTGGCAGATGTGGATCTTTCTCGAGACTCTATGCCCACACGTAGCTATACTGATATTCTGCTCGGAGGGCATGTTGTTTCAGGGCTGCTTCCGTTGGTGGAATGCTCTCCAACGATTTACTTTTTCTTGCAAAGAGGACCTGACGAGCAGCGTCCACCTTTGCCAGTGTGCTGGAGCGGTCATACATCAGAACAACAAATTGTTGGAGTGTGGCGAAGGTGTCCTCCGTTACCTGCCTGTCCACCATGGCCAAAAAAGCTCTACTAGCTACAGGGAATGCATTCCAGGTATTCCACGCTGTTTTCTTCCCCCTTCCAGCGAAAAAGGACACCGTGTCACATCCTGTGAAGGAATGGAATGCCAGAAGTGCACGTGCTTTTCCTGGTCCAAGGAAATCAGCAATGTCATGGGCGGCAATGTACCTGAAGTTTTTCCCACCTCCAAACGCGATCCACAGTTCTGTCACTGCCATTTTATGGAAATGTTCAATCGCTAGCACCAGAACATCTGTGTCTGTTGTCCTGATGAGGACCTTGTACAGCCCAGATCGTGCACAATCGTCTGCATGCAGAATCACACGGGTATCTGCTTCTTCGTGTGAGCAGGGTTGCAAAGTATCTTTGGCTTCGCGTGGACAGCACATAACTTTGTCGCCTATCGTGGTAACGAGTTTTTTCCCTGCTCCATACGATTTCTCTGAGAGGCTCTTTGCAATGAACTCAAAGAGGTGGGTTTTGTTGTCACTGTCCCGCAAGAAGCCCTTCCTGTTGCCAGGCAATTGGGCAGATGGTAAGACCATCCTCTTGGAGCCACAACCCCTCCTCTCTCTGGCTGATGCCTTGAGACTGTCATTCTTGTACACATCCCAAACAATGCCCACCCGTGTTGCAGTTTCAAACTGTCGCTGGATGTATGGAAGGAAAATCAGGTCGACATACTCTTGAAAGGTTTTCGCCAGCTTCGGTGACAACATCTGGACTATTGCTGCACCATCTAAGACTTTTGCATCAACCTCTGGTGTACACACACAAACAGGGACAAGGACAGCATCGTCTAAAACATCTGCTGTGTTGTCTGAGGGGTCCACAACAATCATGGAGGCTGTATCATCCGAGATTTCTGAAGGAACATCGGATAGGTCGTGAAAGAGTGCAGGATTGTCATCCACAGGAGTTTCAAAGAGCTGAACAGCAGCAGGCAAAGGGGGGCGACTTGCATGCGTAGTGAGGCTGATGACAAGCTCGGCCTTGCTGCCTGATCGGAGGTCTCCCAGGTGTGCCAGAGATGGGGGCCATGGCATGGTTCTCGTGCCTAAAGAATTCTTGAACGTTGCCACCTCTTGTTTGACATGCCATGTACAGCCTAGCGAAGAGCGCTAGATCGCTTTTCAAGACACCAAGGCTGGTTTGTTTTATAGAACGCGGTTTCTGATTTGAAAACAGTGCCAGTTTGTTCCGTGGGCTCAGAAATGGATTTTTCTCCCTTCAGAAAACGCTCGTCAATAAAGTCGTTGTATTGCTGCTGTCCCAGATTTACGATGCCCTGCAATGTGCTGACAGCGTCTTCGCTTATGATATCTTTCGTGTCAAAAGCAAACAGGTAACAACTGTCTTCGATGAAGTATAGATTTAATACCATCTCTCCACTATTAAATGTCACCTTTTTCTCACCGAAGCATTGGTGCCTGAGGCAACTGACAGTATTTCCTCTTCTGTTCCCTCTTTCTTTCTCTATCCTCATTTTCCTTCCAAAGCTGGATGTTGTGTCTATGTGCGCAACGGCTTGACTTGATCTTGTGGTCACGCTCTTGAATCTTCTGAGTTTTCTACTATCTGTCTTCGACTTCAGAGTCACTCTATAGCTAGATTTATCTGTGCTGTTTATCTCTCACCTAAGTTCTCTGATTATAAGAAATCCATTGACGATAATTCTAACTTCAAAAGTGGAGTTAGTATAGAGGCGAATCGGCACTTTTAATCGATCACTGATCGGCTCTTATATTGGCCTGGGAAAGTGTTAGTCGCTTTTTTTTTTAATCCTTGAAGGTACATTTATTAATGGACTAAGTGGCATATTTCTACTCTTCAGCGAACAATCATATGTCTTAGCTCCCCCACTATAATAATAGTTTTATGTTTTCATAGGTTGTATGAAACTGGAAACACGCAACACTAAAATGTATTGAGCAGATCATGTGGTGTTTCTTTGTCATTGTATTTATTTAGGTCTTTTCTTTTGCACGCTTCTATCCATTTTTTTCTTAGTTTTCCGGTCCTTGGAAATGAATGAAAGCTTATATATTCCTTTTTGTTTTTCCATTTTATCGAACAAGTAGCCACAGCACATGACACCATGCCAAAAATGTGAAAAACACCACCACACACAAACGATAAAACGTCGTGCTTGAACAAAGGGGCGGGGCTTATAAGGCTTGATGAAAGGGCGGAGCTTATCGTGACGCCAGCCAATCACCGTCCAGGATGAGTTATCGTGAACATTTCTATTTATATTTTTTATTCAATAACAATTGCTTCAAACGATATATAACAAAAAATCTACATCTTATTTTATTTTATTGTAATAGTTTATAACATTAAAAACATCCAAGAGCTCGTAATAAAAAAACTTATTTCAGATTTTTGTTCTTCACGTTCTATGAGAGTGACGCTACCTCTCCTATACCTACCTTGACTAAATCCAAGGTAGGTATACCTACCTTGACTAAACCCTCCTGCTGATGGCTAGATTGCGAGAGGGTGAAATTTATCAAGAGAAAAATATTCATATAAAATCTTATATGTTGAAATAAGCAATGTATGATACATAATTTTTTTTTCTGCGTGACTCAGGCGATGAGGAAAGAGTGCAGGTCATTTAAAAATGGCTTTCATGGAGAAATGCCATTTAATCTTTGCAAATAAACATCACAGAATGATAATTTAGGGTGTTATGGACCGAATTAACGAATAATCATATAATGGTTATTTTATCAATGGTATAATAGCCTATGCTCCCCTTGGATAAAAATTTTTCAATCGAGATAGTTTAAAAAAAAAACACCTATAAAACACATAAATAAGACGTTTTAACAAATGTAGTATTCTGCCTGTATTTCTGAGATTTGGTGCATAAACGCTGGGATACATCAAAATAACCCATTTTTGACATATTTAAGTTCCTTAGACAAATAGTGTGTTTTGCCTACATTTCTGTGTTTTGGTACAAAAAAAAGCTGGAAACTACTAATATAACCGTTTTTGGTAGTTTTACCTTGTTTTCTCTATATTGGCTTCTTTTCATCAATTTTACCGTTATTAAGCAAAAAATTGTAAAATTGTAAAATTTCCATGGAGATAACTTTTCTTTTTTCTTTTTTTTTTTTTTTTTTTCATAAAACACCTTAAAACATATAACTAAAACGTTTTAACAAATATAGTGTTTTGCCTGCATTTCTGAGTTTTGGTGCATAAAACGCTGGAATACACCAAAATAACCCATTTTTTACATATTTCAGGTCCTTAAGCAAATAGTGTGTTTTGGTAGCATTTCTGTGTTTTGGTGCAAAAAAAGCTGAAAACTACTAAAATAACACGTTTTTGTTACTTTTACTTTGGTTTCTGTATATTGGCTTGTTTTCATCAATTTTATCGATTTGAAGCAAAACAATGTAAAATGTCTTCAATACACAAAATTTTCAATCCTGAAAGTTTTTTTTTCATAAAACTCCATAAAAACACATAAATAAGACGTTTTAACAAAGTGTTTTGGCTGCATTTCTTAGTTTTGGTGCATAAAGCGCTGGAATACACCAAAATAAACCATTTTTGACATATTTCAATTCCTTAGACAAATAGTGTGTTTTGCCTGCATTCCTGTATTTTGGTGCAAAAAAAGCTTAAACTACTAAAATAAAACATTTTTGTTACTTTTACTTTGGTTTCTCTATATTGGCTTGTTTTCATGAATTTTATTTCGTTTTGAAGCAAAACAATATAAAATAACTTGAATAAACAAAATTTTCAATCGAGATGTTTTTTTTTCATAAAACACCTTAAAACCACAGAAATAAGACGTTTTAACAAATGTAGTGTTTTGCCTGCATTTCTGAGTTTCGGTGCATAAAACGCTGGAATACACCAAATTAACCCATTTTTGACATAGTTCAGTTCCTTAAACAAATAATATGTTTTGCCTGCATTTCTGTGTTTTGGTGCAATAAAAGCTGAAAACTACTAAAATAACACGTTTTTGTTACTTTTACTTTGATTTCTTTATATTGGCTTGTTTTCATCAATTTTACTGATTTAAAGCAAAAAAAAAAATGTGAAATGACTAATAAACAAAATTTTTAATCGATAGTTTTTTCATAAAACACCTTATAAACACATAAATAAGACGTTTTAACATGTATAGTGTTTTGCTTGATTTTCTGAGTTTTGTGCATAAAACTCTGGAATACACCAAAATAACCTATAGTTGACATATTTCAGTTCCTTAAACAAATATTGTGTTTTGCCTGCATTTCTGTGTTTTGGTGCAAAAAAAGCTAAAAAAAAAAAAAAACTAGAATAACACGTTTTTGTTACTTTTACATTGGTTTCTCTATGTTGGCTTGTTTTCATCAATTTTACCGTTAAGAAGCAAATGAAAGAAAAATGACTTAAATAAACAAAATTTTCAATCAAGATAGTTTTTTTTTCATGACACCTAAATAAAAAAAAAAAAAAAAACAAATAAAAAGTTTTAACAAATATAGTGTTTTGCATGCATTTGTGAGTTTTCGTGCATAAAACGCTGGAATACACCAAAATAACCCATTTTTGACATATTTCAGATCCTTAAAAAGATAGTATGCTTTAGTAGCATTTCTCTGTTTTGGTGAAAAAAAGCTGAAATCTATTAAAATAATGTTTTTGTTACTTTTACTTTGGTTTCTCTATATTGGCTTGTTTTCATCAATTTTATCGTTTTGAAGCAAAATAATGTAACATGACTTAAATAAACAAAATTTTCAATCAAGATAGTTTTTTTTTTCTCATAAAACACCTAAAAACACATAAATAGGACGTTTTAACAAATATAGTGTTTTGCCTGCATTTCTGAGTTTTGGTGCATAAAACGCTGGAATACACCGAAATAAGCCATTTTTGACATATATCAGTTCCTTAGAGAAATAGTGTGTTTTGCCTAGATTTCTGTGTTTTGGTGCAAAAAAAGCTAAAAAATATTAAAATAACGCGTTTTTTATTTTACTTTGGTTTCTCTATATTGATTGTCTTGTTTTCATCAATTTTACCGTTATGGAGCAAATAAATGTAAAATGACTTGAATAAACGAAAATAAAACAAAAATAAGACGTTTTAACAAATATAGTGTTTTGCCTGCATTTTTAAGTTTTGGTGCATAAAACGCTAGAATACACCAAAATAACCCATTTTTTACATATTTCAGTTTATTAAACGAATAGTGTGTTTTGCCTGCATATATGTGTTTTGGTGTAAAAAGAAAGCTGAAAAATACTAAAATAATACGTTTTAGTTACTTTTACTTTGGTTTCTCTATATTGTCTTGTTTTCATCAATTTTACCGTTATGAAAAAAAAAACAATGTAAAATGACTAGAATAAAAGAAATTTTCATTCGAGATAGGTTTTTTTTTTCATAAAACACCTTAAAACATATAAATAAGACATTTTAACAAATATAGTGTTTTGCCTGCATTGCAGAGTTTTGGTGCATAAAACGCTAAACTACACCAAAATAACCCGTTTTTGACATATTTTAATTTTTTTTTTTTTGAACAAGTAGCGTGTTTTGGTATCACTTCTGTGTTTTGGTAAAAATAATACGTTTTTGTTACTTTTACTTTGATTTCTCTTTATTTTCTTGTTTTCATGAATTTTACCGTTATGGAGCAAAACAGTGTAAAATGATTTGAATAAACGAAATTTTCAATCGATATAGTTTTTGAAAAACACATAAATAAGACGTTTTAACAAATACAGTGTTTTGCCTGCATTTCTGAGTTTTGGTGCATAAAACGCTGGAATACACCAAATTACACATTTTTGATATATTTCAGTTCATTAAACGAATAGTGTGTTTTGTCTGCATATTTATATCTATGTGGAAAAAAAGCGGAAAACTACTAAAATAATACGTTTTTGTTGCTTATACTTTGGTATCTCTATATTGGCTTGTTTCCATCAATTTTATCGTTTTGAAACAAAACAATGTAAAATGAGTCGAATAAATTTTTTTTCAATCGATATAGTTTTTTTTTCATAAAACACCTTCAAAACAATTACGTAAATAAGACGTTTTAACAAATATAGTGTTTTCCCTGCATTTCTAAGTATTGGTGCATAAAACGCTGGAAAACACCTAAATAACCCATTTTTGGCATATTTCAGTTACTTAAACGAATAGTTAGTTTTGCCTGATTATCTGTGTTTTTGTACAAAAAAAGCTGAAAACTACTAAAGTAATACGTTTTTCTTACTTTTACTTTAGTTTCTCTATATTGAATTGTTTTCATCAATTTTATCGTTTTGAAACAAAACAATGTAAAATGACGAAGAAATAAAATTTTGAAATATATATAATTATTTTTTCATAAAACACCTTAAAAACACATAAGACGTTTTAACAAATATAGTGTTTTGCCTGCATTTCTGAGTTTTGGTGCATAAAACGCTAGAACACACCAAAATAACCCATTTCTCACATATTTCAGTTTCTTAGACAAATAGTGTATTTTGCCTACATATCTCTGTTTTGGTGCAGTAAAAGCTGAAAACCACTAAAATAATACGTTTTGGTTAATTTTACTCTGCTTTCTCTATATTGACTTGTTTTCATCAATTTTATCTTTTTGAAAGAAAACTATGTAAAATGACGAAAAAATGAAATTTTCAATCGAGAATTTTTGTTTTGTTTTTGTATAAAACACCTTAAATACACCTAAATGTAACGTATTAACAAATATAGTGTTTTGCCTGCATTTCTAAGTTTTGGTGCATAAAACGCTAGAATACACCAAAATAATCCATTGACATATTTCAGTTCCTTAAACGAATAGTGTTTTTTGCCTGCATATCTGTGTTTTGGTGAAAAAAAAAGAACGGAAATCTACTAAAGTAATACGTTTTTTCTTACTTTTACTTTGGTTCCTCTATATTGTTTTTTTTTCATCAATTCTATCGTTTTGAAGCAAAACAATATAAAATGACTTGAATGAAAACTTTTTCATAAAACACCTTAAAAACATATTTATAAGACGTTTTAACAAATATAGTGTTTTGCCTGTATTTCTGAGTTTTGGTGCATAAAACGCTGGAATACACCAAAACAAAACAATTTTGACATATTTAAGTTCCTTAGACAAATAGTATGTTTTGCCTGCATTTCTTAAAAAAAAAATAAATAAATAAAATAAATAAAAAATACTAAAATAACATGTTTTTGTTACTTTTACTTTGGTTTCTCTATATTGGCTTGTTTTCATTAATTTTACCATTATGGAGCAAAACAATATAAAGTGGCTTGAATAAGCAAGATTTTTAAATAGTTTTTATTCATAAAAACCTTAGAAATAAAAATTAAAGACGTTTTAAAAAAATATAGTTTTGCCTGCATTTCTGAGTTTTGTTGTATAAAACGCTGGAATACTCCAGAATAACCCATATTGACATATTTCTGCTCCTTAGACAAATAGTTTGTTTAGATTGCATTTCTGTGTTTTGGTGCAAAAAAAGCTAAAAACTACTAAAAAAACACGTTTTTGTTACCTACTTTGTTTTCTCTATATTAGCTTGTTTTCATTAATTTTACCGTTAAGGAGCAAAACAATGTAAAATGACTTGAATAAACGAAATTTTCAATCGATATAGTTTTTTTTTCATAAAACACTTTAAAACACATAAATAAGACATTTATAACAAGTATCGTTTTTTGTGTGGATTTCTGAGTTTTGGTTCATAAAACATTGGAATACACCAACATAACCCGTTTTTCACATATTTCAATTCCCTAGACAAATAGTGTGTTTTTTGCCTGCATTTGAGTGTTTTGGTGCAAAAAAAGCTGAAAAATACTAAAATAACACGTTTTTGTTACTTTTATTTGGTTTCTTTATATTATGTTGTTTTCATTAATTTTATCGATTTGAAGCAAAACAATGTAAAATGACTTGAATAAACAAAATTATTATTCTCTATTGTTTTTTTTTCTTCATAAAACACTTTAAAAACACATAAATAATACGTTTTAACAAATATAGTGTTTTGTCTGCATTTTTATGTTTTGGTGCATAAAACGCTGCAATACATCAAAGTAACCCCTCTGAACATATTTCGGTTTCTTAATCAAAGAGTGTGTTTTTGTAGCATTTCTGTGTTTTGTTGCAAAAAAATTTGAAAAGAACTAATATACCAAATTTTTTATATTTTACTTTGATTTCTCAATATTGACTTTTTTTTTTTTTTATCAATTATATCGTTTTGAAGGAAAACAATGTAAAATGACTTCAATAACTTCAATGAATTCATAAAGCACCTTAAAAACACCTAAAGAATATTATTTAACAAATACAGTGTTTTGTCTGCATTTCTAAGTTTTGGTGCATAAAACGCTAGAATATACCAAAATAAACCTTTTTTGACATTTCATTTCCTTAAACAAATAATGTGTTTTGCTTACATATCTGTGTTTTGGTGCCAAAAAAAGCCGAAAACTACTAAAATAACATGTTTTTGTTACTTTTACCTTGGTTTCTCTATATTGGCTTGTTTTCATCAATTTTATCTTTTTGAAGCAAAACAATGTAAAATGACTTGAATGAACAAAATTTTCAATCGAGTTTTTTTTTTCATAAAACACCTTAAAATAAAAAAAATAAAAAAATCTAAAGACGACGTTTTAACAAATACAGAGTTTTGACTGCATTTCTGAATTTTGGTCCATAAAACGCTGGAATACACCAAAGCAACCCATTTTTGACATATTTCAGATCCTTAAACAAATAGTGTGTTTTGGTAGTATTTCTGTGTTTTAGTGCAAAAAAGCTGAAAACTACGAAAATAATGCGTTTGTTACTTTTACTTTATTTTTTCTATATTGGCTTGTTTTCATCAATTTTATCGTTTTGAAGCAAAACAATGTAAAATGACTTGAATAACAAAATTTTCAATCGATATTATTTTTTTTTCATAAAACACCTTAAGAAGACATAAATAAGAAATTTTAACAAATATAGAGTTTTGCTTGTATTTCTGAGTTTTGGTGTATAAAACGCTGGAATACACCAAAATAAGTCAGTTTTGACTTATTTGAGTTTATTTTGGTAGCATGTTTGTGTTTTGGTGCAAAACAAGCTGAAAACTACTAAAAAATGTTTTTATTACTTTTACTTTGGTTTCCCTGTATTGGCTCGTTTCCATCAATTTTATCTTTTTTGAGCAAAACAATGTAAAGTAACTTAAATAAACAAAATTTTCAATCGTGATAGTTTTTATTTATAAAACATTTTAAAAGCACTTAAATAAGACGTTTTAACAAATAGTGTTTTGCCTGCATTTCTGAGTTTTGGTGCATAAAACGCTGAAATACACAAAAATAACCCATTTTTGACATATTTCAGATTCCTAAGACAAGAGTTTGGTTTGGTAGCATTTCTGCGTTTTGGTGAAAAAAAAAGCTGACAACTACTAAAAAAATACGTTTTTATTACTTTTATTTTTATTATCTATATTGGCTTGTTTTCATCAATTTTATCGTTTTAAAGAAAAATATAGTAAAATGACTTGAATAAACAAAATTTTCTTAAAATACCTTAAAAACACTTAAATAAGACGTTTGAACAAATATAGAGTTTTATCTGCATTTCTGAGTTTTGGTGCATAAAACGCTGGAATACAACAAAATAACCCATTTTGACATATTTCAGTTCCTTAGACTGTGTTTTGTCTGCATTTATGTGTTTTGGTGTAAAAGAAGCTAAAAACTACTAATTTAACACGTTTTTGTTACTTTTATATTGGCTTCTCTATATTGACTTGTTTTCATCAATTTTACCGTTATGGAGCAAAACAATGTGAGATGACTTGAATAAACGAAATTTTCAATCGAGATATTTTTTTTTCATGAAACACCTTAAAAACACATAAATAAGACGTTTTAACAAATATAGTGTTTTACCTGCATATCTGAGTTTTGGTGCATAAAACGCTGGAATACACTAAAGTAACCCATTTTTGACATATTTCAGATTCTTAAAGAAAGAGTGTGTTTTGGTAGCATTTCTGTTTTTTGGAGGAAATAAAGCTGAAAAAATACTAAAATGACACGTTTTTATGACTTTTACATTTTGGTTTCCTCTATATTGGCTTGTTTTCATCAATTTTATCGTTTTGAAGCAAAACAATGTAAAATGATTTGAATAAACAAAATTTCCAATCGATATAGTTTTATTTTTTTTATAAAACACCATAAGAACACATAAATAAGATGTTTTAACAAATATATTGTTTTGTCTACATTTTTTTACTTTTGCTGCATAAAACGCTAGAAAATAGCAAAATAACCCATTTTTGACATCTTTCAGTTCTTTAGACAAATAGTGTGTTTTGCCTGCATTTCTGTGTTTTGGTGTAAAAAATTCTGAAAACTACTAAAATGACACGTTTTTGTTACTTTTACTTTTGCTTTCTCTGTACAGTCTTGTTTTCATCATTTTTATCGTTTTGAAGCAAAACAATGTAAAATGACTTGAGTAAACAAAATTTTCAATCGAGATAGTTTTTTTTTCATAAAATACTTTAAAATCACACAGATAAGTGTTTTGCCTGCATTTCTGAGTTTTGGAGCATAAAACGTTGGAATACACCAATATAACCTATTTTTGACATATTTCAGTTCTTTAGACAAGTAGCGTGTTTTGCCTGCAATTTTGTGTTTTGGTGCAAAAAAATCTAAAAACTACTAAAATAACACGTTTTTGTTAGTTTTTGCTTTGGTTTCTCTATATTGGCTTGTTCTCATCAATTTTACGGTTATGGAGCAAAACAATGTAAAATGACTTGAATAAAAAAAAAATTTCAATTGGAATAGTTTTTTCTTTCATAAAACACTTTAAAAACACATAATTAAGACGTTTTAACAAATATAGTCTTTTGCGTGCATTTCTGAGTTTTAGTTCATAAAACGCTGAAATACACCAAAATAACCCATTTTTCGCATATTTCATTTCCTTAGACAAATAGTGTGTTTTGCCTGCTTTTCTTTGTTGTGGTGCAAATAAAGCTAAAAACTACTAAAATAATACATTTTTGTTACTTTTTCTTTAGTTTCTGTATATTGTTTTTTTTTTTCATCAATTTTACCGTTATTGAACAAAACAATGTAAAATCATTTGAATATACGAAATTTTCAATCGAGATAGTTTTTTTTCATAAAAGTTCTAAAAAACACATAAAAAAGACGTTTTAACAGATATAGTGTTTTGCATGCATTTCTGAGTTTTTGAGCATAAAACGTTGGAATTTACCAATAAACCCTATTTTTGAGATATTTCAGATCCTTAAACAAACATTGTGTTTTGCCTGTATTTCTATGTTGTGTTGCAAAAGAAGCTGAAAACTTCAGTAATAACACGTTTTTGTTACTTTTACTTTGGTTTCTCTCTAACATATTTATAGTGTTTTGCAGCATTTCTGAATTTTCGTTCATAAAACTCTGGAATGCACCAAAATAACCCATTTTTGATATATTTAATTTCCTTAGACAAATCTTTGTGTTTTGGTGCTGAAAACCACAAAAATAACACGTTTTTGTTTCTTTTACTGTTTCTCTATATAGGCTTGTTTTCATCAATTTTTTCGTTTTGATCCCCCCAGATGGGAACCACCTTGTCGTGGTGGGGGGGGGGGCTTGCGTGCCCCTTTGACCTGGCGAGCTCCTCTAGAGGGGGCTTAGGCCCCTGCTCTGCCAATCCGAGGGTGAGAGGTCTACCCATGCTAGTAAGGTCGCCAGTCAGGGGCCAGACTAAATGGTTCCTTCGTAGGCTGCCAGTGGACCAGCGGAGCCACCCGCTGGAGAGATCGCTTAATAGGGGCCGTCTTGTGCTGGATGGTTGGTTGTCCAGCCTGTGATGCTTTGGGAGGGTCTCAGCTCTGTCGTGGACAAACTTCGCATCATGTGGGGCCTTTTTTTTTTTCAAAACGATTGGTCAGCATGGGGACGGCAGCCAGCGCTCGCTCCCATTGTCGTCCCAGTAGGTGGTTTCCCTTGCCCCTGGAGCTAATCTTTTGTGTTACTGTTTGCTTATGGGAAAACACAAAAACTTTCAGGTTCTCGTGAGGTGGCTGACCTGGCCCGCGATACGTCATCTTTAGATCTGAGTAGGATCCACAACAGCCTCCCACAGCAGTCTCCTGTTCTAGGAGTTCTTCTGAGGGACGCATTTCTGCTGCATTTGACTCCTTTTTGATGGTTAATGTTAATCCATTCTTTTGCTATCACGCCTTGCACTCACTTCTCAAGGTGTATGGCACGGTTCTTCGCATCCGACTTATTTATGATAAGGACTTTCCTTCTAACCGCTGCTATGTGATGTTTCTGTCATGTGATGAAGCCCGTTTGGCTTTTGAACATGTAGCATCTCTGCCCCTTGCCGGCTCTGGCTTTAAGACGGAACGTCTCTAATCACGTAATGTTTCAGATAGTGACATGGATTATATCCCAAATGTAGAGAATCTAGAGAATTCTGTTCTAGAAGTTCGCCGGATCCCGCCTCCACGTTGGTTTGTGAAGTACTACAGAAATGGGTGTGGGAATTTCATCCATGCCTCCTGGTACCTTGCCAAAGAAATCGGCACAATTCCTGAGGGGAATCTGAAGAAGTACGGTAAGGGGGTGCTCGTGCGAGCTAAAGATATTACGCAGGCGAGGATGTTACAACATCTCCCATGCCCTACTGCCAGCATGTTTGAGACCGTGAAGGCTCATCCCACTTTTAATTATAGTAAAGGTTGTGTGTACAGTCAGGATTTCTATGGATTTCCTGAGGAGGAAATACTGGCTATGTGTCCTAGCTCAGTCCAAAAGGTGACTAAGATGAAGAATTCCTCCAACATAGTCCTTCTCACCTTTTTTTATTCCACCCTTCCTGACCGTGTTCATATCGGCCTTATCAATCTTAGGGTGAGGCGTTTTGTTTCCTGCCCTCTTCAGTGTTTCTCATGCTATGGGTACGGCCATGGTAAAAGCTCCTGCAAGGAAGCTTCTCGATGCGGTAATTGCTCAGAAATAGACTCACATTCTGAGGAGCATTGCAATGCTGCTGCCTATTGTTTCCATTGCCGTGATACTCACCAGGTACGTTCCAGGCAATGCCCAAGGTATCGTCTGGAGCAGGATATTTAACAGCTTGCTAATAGCCAGTTCATTAGCCTCGGTAGTGCTCGCCGTGAACTCCTTTATCGCCAGAAGGACGGTATTGGTGCAACATCTTATTCTTCATTAGCCGCTCGATCATCAGGCGAGTCTGCAGGTCCGAAGAAATCTTCTACCTCTCGCTCTGTTGGGGCTGGTGGTCCTGTTCGTTTGGCTAATACTGTAGATTTGCAGTTTTGACAGATGACTCAGTTGAGCCATCTGTAAGATATGACGGGAATAAAACAACTTATAAACATATAAATAAGACGTTTAAAAAAATATATAGTGCATTGCTGCATTTCTGAGTTTTGGTGCCTAAAACGCTGGAATACACGAAAATAACACATTTTTGACATATTTCAGTTCCTTACACGAATAGCGTGTTTTGCCTGCATTTCTGTGCTTTAATGTAAAAAGACCGAAAACTACTAAAATAACACGTTTTTGATAGTTTTACTATGGTTTCTCTAAATTGGCTTATTTTCATCAATTTTATCGTTTTTGGGCGAAACAATGTTAAATGACTTGAACAAACAAAATTTTAAATCGATAGTTTTTTTTTTCATAAAACACCTTAGAAACACATAAATAAGACGTTTTAACAAATATAGTGTTATGCCTGCATTTCTGAGTTTTGGTGCATAAAACGCTGGAATACACCAAAGTAACCCATTTTCGACATATTTCAATTTCCTAAACAAAAAGTTGTGTTTTGCTAGCATTTCTTTGTTTTGGTGTAAAAAAGCTGAAAACTACAAAAAATAACGTTTTTCTTACTTTTACTTTGGTTTCTCCATATTGGCTTGTTTTCATAAATTTCATCATTTTGAAGTAAAACAATGAAAAAAATGACAAATAAAAAAAATGTTCAATCGACATAGTTTATTTTTTTTTTATATAAAACACCTTATAAACACATAAATAAGACATTTTAACAAATATAGTGTTTTGCCTGCATATCTGAGTTTTGGTGCATAAAACGCTGGAATACACTAAAATAACCCATTATCCACATATTTCAGTTCCTTAAACGAAAAGTGTGTTTTGTTAGCATTTCTGTGTTTTTGTCCAAAAAGAAAAAAAAAAAAAAGCCGAAAACTACAAAAAATAACACGTTTTTGTTAGCTTTACTTTGCTTTCTCTATATTGGATTATTTCATCAATTTTATCATTTTGAAGCAAAACAATATAAAATGACCTGAATAAACAAAATTTACAATCAATATATTTTTTTATAAAACGACTTATAAACACATAAATAAGATGTTTTAACAAATATAGTGCTTTGCCTGAATTTCTGAGTTTTGGTGCATAAAACGCTGGAATACACCAAAATAAGCCATTTTTGACATATCTCAGTTCTTTACACGAATAGCGTGTTTTGCCTGCATTTCTGTGTTTTGGTGCAAAAAAAGCTGAAAACTACTAAAATAATACGTTTTCTTACCTTTACTTTGTTACTGTATATTGGCTTATTCTCATCTATTTTACCGTTATGGAGCAAAACAATGTAAAATGACTTGAACAAACAAAATTTTCAATAGATAGTTTTTTTTTTCATAAATCACCTTATATACACAAATTTTTAACAAATAGTGTGTTTTGCTGCATTTCCGAATTTTGGTGGATAAAACGCTAGAATACACCTAAATAACCCATTTTTGACATTATTCAATTCCTTAAACGAAGAGTATGTTTTGCTAGCATTTCTTTGTTTTGGTGGAAAAAAAGCTGAAAACTACAAAAATAACACGTTTTTCTTACTTTTACTTTTGTTTCTATAGATAAATTTTATGGTTTTGAAACAAAACAATGTAAAATGACTTGAATAAACAAAAATTTCAATCGAGATATTTAATTTTTTCATAAAACACCTTAAAACCACATAAATAAGACATTTTAACTAATATAGTGTTTTGCCTGCATTTCTGAGTTTTGGTGCATAAAACGGTGGAATACACCAAATTATCCCTTTTTTGACATATTTCAGTTCCTTAAATGAATAATGTGTTTTGCTAGCATTTTTGTGTTTAGTGCAAAAACAGCTGAAAACTACAAAAAAACACATTTTTGTTACTTTTACTTTGGTTTCACTATATTGGCTTGTTTTCATCAATTTTATCGTTTTGAAGCAAAACAATGTAAAATGACTTGAATAAAGAAAATTTTCAATTGAGATTTTTTTTTTCATAAAATACCCTAAAAACACAAGAATAAGATGTTTTAACAAATATAATGTTTTACCTGCATTTTTTAGTTTTGGTGCATAAAACACTAGAATACACCAAAATAAGCCATTTTGAACATATTTCAGTTTCTTAAACGAATAGTATGTTTTTTACCTGCATATCTATGATTTGGTGCATAAAACGCTAGAATACACCAAAATAACCCATTTTTGACATATTTCAGTTCCGTAGGCAAATAATGTGTTTTCCATGCATTTCTGTGTTTTGGTGCAAAAAGAGCTGAAAACTCCTAAAATAACACGTTTTTTTTAGTTTTACTTTGGTTTCTCTATATTGGCTTGTTGTGAAGATCTAGGCTCTAGGCTACAGATGTTAGAAGCTCAGACAGCCAGACTTCCAACAGTTCTTTTATAAGGACGCCCGCAACAATAGAACTGGGGTTAGACTCATTCACTGAACTGGGTTTTCCGTACATATATTTTAAACCCAGAAAACATTCACCACACTGAAACACGTTTGTAGTCTGGCACTGCCGTGGAGACGTTGCGGTCACTGGAGTGAAGGCAGAGGTAGAAACTGCTGACCAGAGCCACACTTAACAAGGCTGTGCAAGACTCTTGCCGTCGAGTACTGCCGAGGAAACGTGGCAGACACTGGAGTGGAGGCAGAGGTGGAAGTTGCTGACCAGGGCCTTCAAGGTGTGAGGATGCTCGAGGAAGACACGGAAGTCAAGGACTGGCTCAAAGTCCGGGAGCCACCGGCAGCTATAGCAGGAGACAGGCGTTTGGAATACTAGTGGAGGTGATGTTGGTAGTATGGTATCCAGGTGAAGTCTCTGAACGGTGTCTGCTTCCTCTATAGGTGAACTCGGGTGAGGACGTGGAGAGGGAAATGAAGCATCTACAACAAGCAAAGCAGTATTGGAAGTGAGGAAGTGAACGAGCAACTGAGTTAGGAGACCGAAGCACCGAACAAACAAGAGTAATTAAACTAAACAATTAAGCCCGAACAATGGTAGTAGTGGTGAACAGAGGGTGAACGAGCGACATAACGAGATATAAAACTCCAAAGCAGTGAAACCACAACCATAATGACTATAAACCCTAAATATAAATCCTAAAATAAAACTATGAAGCTTTCACACTTGTTTTCATCAATTTTATCGTTTTTAAGCAAAACAATGTGAAATGACTTGGACAAACAAAATTCTCAATTGAGATACTTGTTTTTGACATATTTCAGTTCCTTAGAGAAATAGTTTGTTTTGCCTGCATTTTAAAGTTTTGGTGCATAAAACGCTGGAATACAGCAAAATAACCCATTTTTTTGTAAATATTTCAGTTCCTTCATGAAAGAGTTTGTTTTGGTAGTATTTCTGTTTTTTGGTGGAAAAAAGCTTAAAACTACTAAATACCACATTTTTGTTAATTTTACTTTGGATTCTCTATACTAGCTTGTTTTTATCAATTTTATCGTTTTGAAGCAAAACATTGTAAACTGACGAATAAGCAAGTTTTTATAAAACACCTTAAAAACATATAAATAAGACTTTTTAACAAATAGTGTTTTACCTGCATTTTTGAGTTTTGTACATAAAACGCTAATACACCAAAATAACCCATTTTTTTACATATTTCAGATCCTTAGACAAATAGTTTTTTTGCCTGCATTTCTAAGTTTGGTACATAAAACGCTAGAATACACCAAATAACCCATTTTTTTAATTATTTCAGTTCCTTAGACAAATGGTGTGTTTTGGTAGCATTTCTGTGTTTTGGTGGAAAAAAGTTAAAAACCACTAAATTACCACGTTTTTGTTAATTTTTCTTTGGATTCTCTATACTAGCTTGTTTTTTTTTTTATCATTTTTATCGTTTTGAAGCATATCAACGTAAAATGACGAATAAGCAAAATTTTCAATCGAGATAGTTTCTTTTCATAAAACACCTTAAAAAAAACATAAATAAGACTTTTTAACAAAAATAGTGTTTTGCCTGCATTTCTGAGTTTGGTACATAAAACGCTGGAATACACGCAAATAACCCATTTTTGACATATTTCAGTTTTAAGACAAATAGTGTGTTTTGCCGGTATTTCTAAGTTTTGGTGCAAAATTCGCTGGAATACACCAAAATAACTAATTTTTGACATATTTCAGTTCTTTAGGAAAATAGTGTGTTTTGGTAGCATTTTTGTGTTGTCGTGCAAAAAACCTAAAAACTACTAAAATAACACGTTTTGGTTAATTTTTGTTCGGTTTCTCTATACTAGCTTTTTTTCATCCATTTTATCATTTTCAAGCAGTGTAAAATGAGGAATAAGCAAAAATTTAATTTAGATAGTTTTTTTTTTAAAACACCTTATAAACGCATAAATAAGACAATTTAACAAATATAGTGTTTTGCCTGCATCTCTGAGTTTTGGTGCACAAAACGCTATAATACAGCAAAATAACCCATTTTCGACATATTTCTTTTCCTTAGACAAATAGTTTGTAGTGCCTGCATTTCAGAGTTTTAGTGCATAAAACGCTGGAATACACAATAATAACCCATTTTTTAAATATTTCATTTCTTTAGACAAATAGTGTGTTTTGGTAGCTTTTCTGTGTTTTGGTAGAAAAAAAGATAAATACTAATAAAATACATCGTTTTTTGTTAATTTTACTTTAGATTCTCTATACAAGCTTGTTTTTATCAAATTTATCGATATGAAGCAAAAAATGTAAAATGACGAATAAGCAAAATTTTCAATCGAGATTTTTATTTTTTTCATTAAACACCTTAAAAACTTATAAATAAGACGTATTAACAAATATAGTGTTTTGCCTGCATTTCTGAGTTTGGTGCATAAAACGCTAGAATACACCAAAATAAACCATTTTTCACATATTTCAGTTCCTTAGACAAATAGTGTTTTGCCTGCATTTCTGAGTTTTTTTTTGCATAAAACACTGGAATACACGAAAATAATCCATTTTTTACATATTTCTGTTCCTTGGACAAATAGTGTGTTTTGCCTGTATTTCAGAATTTTGGTGCATAAAACGCTGAATACACCAAAATAACCCATTTTTTTTTAAATATTTCAGTTCCTTAGACAAATAGTTTGTTTTGGTAGTATTTCTGTGTTTTGGTGGAAAAAAAGCTAAAAACTACTACGTTTTTGTTCATTTTACTTTGGATTCTCTATACTAGCTTGTTTTCATCAATTTTATCGTTTTGAAGTAAAACAATGTAAAATGACGAATAAACAAAGTTTTTAATCGATATTGTTTTTTTTTCATAAAACACCTTAAAAATATATAAATAAGACGTTTAAACAATTGTAGTGTTTTGCCTGCATTTCTGAATTTGCTGCATAAAACGCAAGAATATACCAAAATAACCTATTTTTTATATATTTCAGTTCCTTAGACAAATAATGTGTTTTGCCTGCATTTCTGAGTTTTGGTGTATAAAACGCGCTGAAATAAACAATATAACCACTTTTTGAGATAATTCAGTCTCTTAGACAAATAATGTGTTTTCCCTGCAATCTGAGTTTTGGTGCATAAAACGCTGAAATGCACCAAAATAAGACAATTTTTTAAAGATTTCAGTACCTTAGACAAATAGTGTGTTTTGGTAGCATTTCTGCGTTTTAGTGGAAAAAAGATAAAATCTACTACAATACCACGTTTTTGTTAATTTTACTTTTGATTCTCTGTACTAGCTTGTTTTCGTCAATTTTATCGTTTTGAAGCAAAACAATGTAAAATGACGAATAAGCAAAATTTTCAATCGAGATTGTTTTTTTTATGAAACACCTTAAAACACATAAATAAGACGTTTTAACAAATATAGTGTTTTACCTGCATTACTAAGTTTAGTGCATAAAACGCTAGAATACACCAAAATAACCCATTTTTGACATATTTCAGTTCCTTAGACAAATAGTGTGTTTTGCCTGCATATCTGAGTTTTGGTGCATAAAACGCCGGAATACAAAAAAAAAAAAAAAATAACCCCTTTTGACATATTTCAGTTCCTTAGGCAAATATTGTGTTTTGCCTGTAATTCTCAGTTTTGTTGCATAAAACGCTGGAATATACTAAAATGACCCATTTTTTTACTTATTTCAGTTTCTTAGACAAATAGTGTGTTTTGCCTGCATTTCAGAGTTTTGGTGCATAAAACGCTGGAATACCCCAAAATAACCCATTTTTTTAATATTTCAGTTTCTTAGACAAAGAGTCTGTTTTAGTTGTATTTTTGTGTTTTGGTGGAAAAAAGCTAAAAACTACTATGATACCACGTTTTTGTTCATTTTACTTTGGATTCTCTATACCAGCTTGTTTTCATCAATTTTATCGTTTTTTAAACAAAACAATGTAGAATGACGAATAAGCGAAGTTTTCAATCGATATTTATTTTTTTTCATAAAACACCTTAAAACATATAAATAAGACGTTTCAACAAATATAGTGCTTTATTTGCATTTCTGAGTTTGGTGCATAAAACGCTAGAATACATGCAAATAACCCATTTTTTGCATACATCAGTTCCTTAGACAAATAATGTGTTTTGCGTGCATTTTTGAGTTTTGGTGCATAAAACGCTGGAATACACCAAAATGACTCAATTTTGACATATTTCAGTTCTTTAGGAAAAAAGTGTGTTTTACCTGCATTTTAGTGTTGGTGCATAAAACTAAACTAAAATGCAGGTTTTATGAAAAGAAACTATCTCGATTGAAAATTTTGCTTATTCGTCATTTTACATTGATTTGCTTCAAAACGATAAAAATGATAAAAAAAACAAGCTAGTATAAAGAATCCAAAGAAAAATTAACAAAAACGTGGTAATTTAGTGGTTTTTAACTTTTTTCCACCAAAACACAGAAATGCTACCAAAACACACCATTTGTCTAAGGAACTGAAATAATAAAAAAAATGGGTTATTTTGGTGTATTCTAGCGTTTTATGTACCAAACTTAGAAATGCAGGCAAAAAAACTATTTGTCTAAGGAACTGAAATATGTAAAAAAATGGGTTATTTTGGTGTATTAGCGTTTTATGTACAAAACTAAAAAATGCAGGTAAAACACTATTTGTTAAAAAGTCTTATTTATATGTTTTTAAGGTGTTTTATGAAAACTTGCTTATTCGTCAGTTTACAATGTTTTGCTTCAAAACGATAAAATTGATAAAAACAAGCTAGTATAGAGAATCCAAAGTAAAATGAACAAAAATGTGGTATTTAGTAATTTTAAGCTTTTTTCCACTAAAAAACAGAAATACTACCAAAACAAACTCTTTCTCGAAGGAACTGAAATATTTACAAAAAAATGGGTTATTTTGCTGTATTCCAGCGTTTTATACACCAAAACTTTAAAATGCAGGAAAAACAAACTATTTCTCTAAGGAACTGAAATATGTCAAAAATGGGTTATTTTGGTGTATTCTAGCGTCTTATGCAATGAACTCAGAAATGCAGGCAAAACACAATATTTAGTTAAAACGTCTTATTTATGTGTTTTAAGGTGTTTAATGAAACAAAACAATCTCGATTGAAAATTTTGCTTATTCGTCATTTTACATTGTTTTGCTTCAAACCATAAAATTGACGAAAACAAGCTAGTATAGAGAATCCAAAGTAAAATGAACAAAAACGTGGTATTTCAGTAGTTTTTATCTTTTTTCCACCAAAACACAAAAATGCTACCAAAACACAGTATTTGTCTAAGCTACCGATATCTTTAAAAATGGGTTATTTTGGTGTATTCCAGCGTTTTATGCACCAAAACACTGAAATGCAGGCAAAACACACTATTTTTATAAGGAACTGAAATGTGTAGAAAATCGGTTATTTTGTTGCATTCCAGCGTTGTATGCAATAAAAATCAGAATTGCAGTGAAAACACACTATTTGTCTAAGGAACTTAAATATGTCAAAAAAGGGTTATTTTAGTGTATTCCAACGTTTTATGCACCAAAACTCAGAAATGCAGGGAAAACACACTATTTACCTAAGAATCTGATATATGTCAAAAATGGTTTGTTTTTTTTGTTGTATTTTAGCGTTTTATGCACCAAAACTCAAATATGTAAACAAAACACTAAATTTGTTAAAACGTCTTAATTATGTGTTTATAAGGTGTTTTATGAAAAAATAACTATCTCGATTGAAATTTTTGCTTATTCCTCATTTTACATTGTTTGCTTCAAAACGATAAAATTGATGAAAAGGTAGTGTAGAGAAACCGAAGTAAAATTAACAAAACCTATTTTAGTAGTTTTCAGCTTTTTTGCACGAAAATACAAAAATGTTACCAAAAAAATTATTTGTCTAAGGAACTGAAATATGTTTAAAATTTGTTATTTTGGTGTATTCCATTGTTTTATGCACCAATACTCTGAAATGCAGGTAAAATATGCTATTTTCCTAAGGAACTGATATATGTCAAATATGAGTTATTTTTGTGTATTTATGCGTTTTATGCACTAAAACTCAGGAATGCAGGGAACACAAACTATTTGTTTAAGTAACTGAAATATGTAAAAAATGGGTTATTTGCGTGTATTCCAGCGTTTTATGCACCAAACTCAGAAATGCAGGCAAAACACTATATTTGTTAAAACGTCTTATTTATTTGTTTATATATATATATATATATATATATATATATATATATATATATATATATATATATATATATATATATATATATATATATATATATATATAAACTATCTCGATTAAAAAATTTGCTTATTCGTCATTTTACATTGTTTTGCTTGAAAACGATAAAAATGATCATAACAAGCTAGTATAGAGAATCCAAAGTAAAATAAAAAAAAAAACGTGGTATTTTAGTAGTTTTAGCTTTTTTTCCACCAAAACAAAAATACTTCCAAAACTTACTATTTGTCTAAGGAACTGAAATATTTAAAAAATGGTTTATTTTGGTGTGTTCCAGCGTTCTTTGCACCAAAACTCAGAATTGCAGGCAAAACACACTATTTGTCTATTGAACTGAAATATGTAAAAAATGGGTTATTTTGATTTATTCTAGCGTTTTATGTACCAAACTCATAAATGCAGGTAAAACAATATATTTGTTAAAACATCTTATTTATATGTTTTTAAGGTGTTTAAAAAAAAAATATCGATTGAAAATTTTGCTTAATTGTCATTTTACATTGTTTTCCTTCAAAACGATAAAATTGATGAAAACAAGCTAGTGTAGAGAACCCAAAGTAAAATGAAGAAAAACGTGGTATTTTAGTTATTTATTAGCTTTTTTCCACCAAAACACTGAAATATTACCAAAACAAGCTTTTTTTCTTAGGAATTGAAATAATTAAAAAATATGTTACTTTCGTGTATTTCAGCGTTTTATGCATAAAAACTCTGAAATACAGGGAAAACACAATATTTGTCTAAAGAACTGAAATATGTAAAAAATGGGTTATTTTGGTGTATTCCAGCGTTTTATGGAACAAAACTCAGAATTGCAGGCAAAATACACTATTTGTCTAAGGAAGTGAAATATGTGAAAAGGGGTTATTTTGGTGTATTCCAGTATTTTATGTAACAAAACTCAGAATTGCAGGCAAAACACACTATTTTTCTAAGGTAGTGAAATATGTCAAAAAAGGTTTATTTTGGTGTATTCGAGCGTTTTATGTAACAAACCTCAGAATTGAAGGAAAACACACTATTTGTTTAAGGAAATGAAATATGTCTAAAAGGGGTTATTTTGATGTATTCCAGCGTTTTTGAACCAAAACTCAGAAATGCAGGCAAAACACAATATATGTCTAAGGAAGTGAAATATGTCAAAAGTGGGTTATTTTAGTGTATTCTAGCGTTTTATGCACCAAACTCATAAATGCAGGCAAAACACTATATTTATTAAAACGTCTTATTCATGTGTTTTAAGGTGTTTTATGAAAAAAAACTATCTCGATTGAAAATTGTGCTTATTCGTCATTTTACATTATTTTGTTTCAAAACGATAAAATTGATGAAAACAAGCTAGTATAGAGAATCCAAAGTAAAATTAAGAAAAACGTGTAATTTTATCAGTTTTTAGCTGTTTTCCACCAAAACACAGAAATGCTACGAAAACACACTATTTGTCTAAGGAACTGAAATATGTAAAAAATGGGTTATTTTGGTGTATTCCAGCGTTTTATGCAACAAAACTCAGAATTGCAGGCAAAACACACTATTTGTCTAAGGAACTGAAATATGTAAAAAATGGGTTATTTTGGTGTATTCCAGCGTTTTATGTAACAAAACTCAGAATTGCAGGAAAAACACACTATTTGTCTAAGAAAGTGAAATATGTGAAAAAGGGGTTATTTTGGTGTATTCCAGTGTTTTATGTAACAAAACTCAGAATTGCAGGCAAAACACACTATTTGTCTAAGGTAGTGAAATATGTCAAAAAGGGGTTATTTTGATGTATTCCAGCGTTTTATGAACCAAAACTCAGAAATGCAGGCAAAACACAATATATGTCTAAGGAAGTGAAATATGTCAAAAGTGGGTTATTTTAGTGTATTCTAGCGTTTTATGCACCAAACTCATAAATGCAGGCAAAACACTATATATGTTAAAACGTCTTATTCATGTGTTTTTAAGGTGTTTTATGAAAAAAAACTATCTCGATTGAAAATTGTGCTTATTCGTCATTTTACATTATTTTGCTTCAAAACGATAAAATTGATGAAAACAAGGTAGTATAGAGAATCCAAAGTAAAATCAAGAAATACGTGTAATTTAATCAATTTTTAGCTGTTTTCCACCAAAACACGGAAATGCTACGTAAACACACTATATGTCTAAGGAACTGAAATATGTAAAAAATGGGTTATTTTGGTGTATTCTTGCGTTTTATGCAAAAAAAACTCAGAATTGCAGGCAAAACACACTATTTGTCTAAGGAAGTGAAATATGTGAAAAAGGGGTTATTTTGGTGTATTCCAGCGTTTTATGTAACAAACTCAGAATTGCAGGCAAAACACACTATTTGTGTAAGGTAGTGAAATATGTCAAAAAGGGGTTATTTTGGTGTATTCCAGCGATTTATGTAACAAAACTCAGAATTGCAGGGAAAACACACTATTTGTTTAAGGAAGTGAAATATGTCAAAAAGGGGTTATTTTGATGTATTCCAGCGTTTTATGAACCAAAACTCAGAAATGCAGGCAAAACACAATATATGTCTAAGGAAGTGAAATATGTCAAAAGTGGGTTATTTTAGTGTATTCTAGCGTTTTATGCACCAAACTCATAAATGCAGGCAAAACACTATATTTGTTAAAACGTCTTATTCATGTGTTTTAAGGTGTTTTATGAAAAAAAACTATCTCGATTGAAAATTGTGCTTATTCGTCATTTTACATTATTTTGCTTCAAAACGATAAAATTGATGAAAACAAGCTAGTATAGAGAATCCAAAGTAAAATTAAGAAAAACGTGTAATTTAATCAGTTTTAGCTGTTTTCCACCAAAACACAGAAATGCTACGAAAACACACTATTTGTCTAAGGAACTGAAATATGTAAAAATGGGTTATTTTGGTGTATTCCAGCGTTTTATGCAACAAAACTCAGAATTGCAGGCAAAACACACTATTTGTCTAAGGAAGTGAAATATGTGAAAAAGGGGTTATTTTGGTGTATTCCAGCGTTTTATGTAACAAAACTCAGAATTGCAGGCAAAACACACTATTTGTCTAAGGTAGTGAAATATGTCAAAAAGGGTTATTTTGGTGTATTCCAGCGTTTTATGTAACAAAACTCAGAATTGCAGGAAAACACACTATTTGTCTAAGGAAGTGAAATATGTCAAAAGGGGTTATTTTGATGTATTCCAGCGTTTTATGAACCAAAACTCAGAAATGCAGGCAAAACACAATATATGTCTAAGGAAGTGAAATATGTCAAAAGTGGGTTATTTTAGTGTATTCTAGCGTTTTATGCACCAAACTCATAAATGCAGGCAAAACACTATATATGTTAAAACGTCTTATTCATGTGTTTTAAGGTGTTTTATGAAAAAAAACTATCTCGATTGAAAATTGTGCTTATTCGTCATTTTACATTATTTTGCTTCAAAACGATAAAATTGATGAAAACAAGCTAGTATAGAGAATCCAAAGTAAAATTAAGAAAAACGTGTAATTTAATCAGTTTTAGCTGTTTTCCACCAAAACACAGAAATGCTACGAAAACACACTATTTGTCTAAGGAACTGAAATATGTAAAAATGGGTTATTTTGGTGTATTCCAGCGTTTTATGCAACAAAACTCAGAATTGCAGGCAAAACACACTATTTGTCTAAGGAAGTGATTTTGGTGTAAGCGTATGTAACAAAACTCAGAATTGCAGGGTTATTATGTGGTGTATTCCAGCGTTTTATGTAACAAAACTCAGAATTGCAGGAAAACACACTATTTGTCTAATGAAGTGAAATATGTCAAAAGGTTGTTATTTTGGTGTATTCCAGCGTTTTATGTAACAAAACTCAGAATTGCAGGCAAAACACACTATTTGTCTAAGGAAGTGAAATATGTCAAAAGGGGTTATTTTGGTGTATTCCAGCGTTTTATGTAACCAAAACTCAGAAATGCAGGCAAAACACTCAGAATATATTTGTTTAAGGAAGTGAAATATGTCAAAAGATTTTGAATTCCAGCGTTTTATGAACCAAAACTCAGAAATGCAGGCAAAACACAATATATGTCTAAGAAAGTGAAATATGTCAAAAGTGGGTTATTTTAGTGTATTCTAGCGTTTTATGCACCAAACTCTTTGTGCAGGCATAACAGAGGTCTCTCATCTATAACATTCATACTTTTCTAAAAAGCTAAAAGCCTTGGTTTAACTTGCTTGTTCTCGTGCTGTCAATGATAAAGGGCTAGCCAATAACTGCTGAAACTCATGCTATATTTTTCAATCATGCCAAATCTATTCTCCAACTTACTAAAACTCTTTCATCAATAGAAAATGTCAAAGTTTTCCCTAACTCCTCTTATCTAGCCAATAATATCTCTAACAACTTTATTCTTGTCTTTCCCTCCTTTATTCATCCAGATGGTTCTACAGCTGTCTCTTCTTTTCTAAAGCTGAACTCTTCGCTCAAACCTTTGCTACCAACTCAACTTTGGATGATTCTGGGCATATTCCTCCTATCCTCCACCCTCTGACTACTTCATCCCTAAAATTAAAATTCTTTATAAAGACGTTTTCCTGGCCCTTTCTGGCCTTGATTCTCGGAAGGCTTACGGTCCGGATGGAGTCCCTCCTGTTGTTCTCAAAAACTGTGCTCACTGCCTGGTCAAACTCTTTCATCTGTGTCTCTCTACTTCTATTTATCCTTCTTGCTGGAAGTTTGCTCACATTCAACCTGTCCCTAAAAAAGGTGACCACTCCAATCCTTCTAACTACCGCCCTATAGCTTTGATTTCCTGCCTTTCTAAAGCCTTTGAGTCTATCCTTAATAGGAAGATAATGAGGCATCTATCAGCTCACAACCTTCTCTCTGATTGCCAGTATGGTTTCCGTAAAGGCAGATCTACTGGTGATCTTCTTACTTTCCTAACTGAATCTTGGTCATCCTCTTTTAGGGACTTCGGTGAAACCTTTGCTGTCGGCCTTGACATATCGAAAGCCTTCGATAGAGTCTGGCACAAATCTTTAATTTCTAAACTACCCTCCTACGGATTCTATCCTTCTCTCTGTACCTTCATCTCCAGTTTCCTTTCCGATCGTTCTATTGCTGCTGTAGTAGACGGTCACTGTTCTTCCCCTAAAACTATCAACAGTGGTGTTCCACAGGGTTCTGTCCTATCACCCACTCTCTTTCTATTATTCATCAATGATCTCCTAAATCTGACTCAATGCCCTATCCACTCCTATGCTGATGATACCACCTTGCATTATTCAACAGCGTTCAACAGACGCCCAACCCAACAACAATTAAATGACTCAAGGCGAGATGCTATAGGACGCCTAACTTCTGATCTTTCACTTGTTTCTGATTGGGGCAGAGAAAACCTGGTTTTGTTCAATGCCTCAAAAACTCAATTTCTACAACTATCTACTCGACATAACCTTCCAGACAACTATCCTCTCTTCTTCAATAACACTCAACTTCCCTCTCCTCTACATTAAACACACTCGGTCTATCCTTCACTAAAAATCTAAACTGGAAATTTCACATCTCTACTCTTGCTAAATCAGCTTCCAAGAAGTTAGGTGTCCTGTGGCGTCTTCGTCCATTTTTCTCCCTCCCAGCTGCTTGCTCTGTACAGGGCCTTATCCGCCCGTGTATGGAGTATGGCTCTCATGTCTGGGGATCCACACACAGCTTTACTAAACAAGGTGGAATCTAAAGCTTTTCGTCTTATCAACTCTTCTCCTCTAACTGACTGTCTTGATTCTTTAAGTCACCGCCGCAATGTTGCATCTTTATCTGTCTTCTACCGCTGTTTTCATGCTGTCTGCTCTTCTGAACTTGCTAACTGCATGCCTTCCCCCCTCCTGCGGCCTCGCTGCACAAGACTCTCTACTTCTTCTCATCCCTATTCTGTCCATCTTCCTAATGCAAGAGTTAACCAGTATCTTCACTCCTTCATTCCCTACACAGGTAAACTCTGGAACTCTCTACCTGTGTCTGTATTTCCACCTGCCTATGACTTAAACTCTTTCAAAAGAGGAGTGTCAAGACACCTCTTACGTTAACTGGACCCTCCTTTTAGATTTTTTTGTTTTTTCTCTTTCTCCTACTTTCCTCTTAACAGGGCCTGGCAACCAGCAGGATTTTTTTTTTCCAACACTTTGTTTTCCCTTGGCCAGTTTTATGCAAAACTCATAAATGCAGGCAAAACACTATATTTGTTAAAACGTCTTATTCATGTGTTTTTAAGGTGTTTTATGAAAAAAAACTATCTCGATTGAAAATTGTGCTTATTCGTCATTTTACATTATTTTGCTTCAAAACGATAAAATTGATGAAAACAAGCTAGTATAGAGAATCAAAAGTAAAATTAAGAAAAACGTGTAATTTAATCAGTTTTAGCTGTTTTCCACCAAAACACAGAAATGCTACGAAAACACACTATTTGTCTAAGGAACTGAAATATGTTAAAAATGGGTTATTTTGGTGTATTACAGCGTTTTATGCAACAAAACTCAGAATTGCAGGCAAAACACACTATTTGTCTAAGGAAGTGAAATATGTGAAAAAGGGTTATTTTGGTGTATTCCAGCGTTTTATGTAACAAAACTCAGAATTGCAGGGAAAACACACTATTTGTTTAAGGAAGTGAAATATGTCAAAAAAGGGTTATTTTGATGTATTCCAGCGTTTTATGAACCAAAACTCAGAAATGCAGGCAAAACACAATATATGTCTAAGGAAGTGAAATATGTCAAAAGTGGGTTATTTTAGTGTATTCTAGCGTTTTATGCACCAAACTCATAAATGCAGGCAAAACACTATATTTGTTAAAACGTCTTATTCATGTGTTTTTAAGGTGTTTTATGAAAAAAAACTATCTCGATTGAAAATTGTGCTTATTCGTCATTTTACATTATTTTGCTTCAAAACGATAAAATTGATGAAAACAAGCTAGTATAGAGAATCCAAAGTAAAATTAAGAAAAACGTGTAATTTAATCAGTTTTAGCTGTTTTCCACCAAAACACGGAAATGCTACGAAAACACACTATTTGTCTAAGGAACTGAAATATGTAAAAATGGGTTATTTTGGTGTATTCCAGCGTTTTATGCAACAAAACTCAGAATTGCAGGCAAAACACACTATTTGTCTAAGGAAGTGAAATATGTCAAAAAGGGTTATTTTGGTGTATTCCAGCGTTTTATGTAACAAAACTCAGAATTGCAGGAAAACACACTATTTGTTTAAGGAAGTGAAATATGTCAAAAGGGTTATTTTGATGTATTCCAGCGTTTTATGAACCAAAACTCAGAAATGCAGGCAAAACACAATATATGTCTAAGGAAGTGAAATATGTCAAAAGTGGGTTATTTTAGTGTATTCTAGCGTTTTATGCACCAAACTCATAAATGCAGGCAAAACACTATATTTGTTAAAACGTCTTATTCATGTGTTTTAAGGTGTTTTATGAAAAAAAACTATCTCGATTGAAAATTGTGCTTATTCGTCATTTTACATTATTTTGCTTCAAAACGATAAAATTGATGAAAACAAGCTAGTATAGAGAATCCAAAGTAAAATTAAGAAAAACGTGTAATTTAATCAGTTTTAGCTGTTTTCCACAAAAACACAGAAATGCTACGAAAACACACTATTTGTCTAAGGAACTGAAATATGTAAAAAATAGGTTATTTTGGTGTATTCCAGCGTTTTATGCAACAAAACTCAGAATTGCAGGCAAAACACACTATTTGTCTAAGGAAGTGAAATATGTGAAAAGGGTTATTTTGGTGTATTCCAGCGTTTTATGTAACAAAACTCAGAATTGAAAGCAAAACACACTATTTGTCTAAGGTAGTGAAATATGTCAAAAAGGGGTTTTATGTAACAAAACTCAGAATTGCAGGGAAAATACACTATTTGTTTAAGGAAGTGAAATATGTCAAAAAGGGGTTATTTTGATGTATTCCAGCGTTTTATGAACCAAAACTCAGAAATGCAGGCAAAACACAATATATGTCTAAGGAAGTGAAATATGTCAAAAGTGGGTTATTTTAGTGTATTCTAGCGTTTTATGCACCAAACTCATAAATGCAGGCAAAACACTATATTTGTTAAAACGTCTTATTCATGTGTTTTTAAGGTGTTTTATGAAAAAAAACTATCTCGATTGAAAATTGTGCTTATTCGTCATTTTACATTATTTTGCTTCAAAACGATAAAATTGATGAAAACAAGCTAGTATAGAGAATCCAAAGTAAAATTAAGAAAAACGTGTAATTTAATCAGTTTTTAGCTGTTTTCCACCAAAACACAGAAATGCTACGAAAACACACTATTTGTATAGGGAACTGAAATATGTAAAAACAATGGGTTATTTTGGTGTATTCTAGCGTTTTATGCAACAAAACTCAGAATTGCAGGCAAAACACACTATTTGTCTAAGGAAGTGAAATATGTAAAAAAGGGTTATTTTGTTGTATTCCATCGTTTTATGTAGCAAAACTCAGAATTGCAGGAAAACACACTATTTGTCTAAGGTAGTGAAATATGTCAAAAGGGGTTATTTTGGTGTATTCCAGCGTTTTATGTAAAAACACTCAGAATTGCAGGGAAAACACACTATTTGTTTAAGGAAGTGAAATCTGTCAAAAAGGAGTTATTTTGATGTATTCCAGCGTTTTATGAACCAAAACTCAGAAATGCAGGCAAAACACAATATATGTCTAAGGAAGTGAAATATGTCAAAAGTGGGTTATTTTAGTGTATTCTAGCGTTTTATGCACCAAACTCATAAATGCAGGCAAAACACTATATTTGTTAAAACGTCTTATTCATGTGTTTTAAGGTGTTTTATGAAAAAAACTATCTCGATTGAAAATTGTGCTTATTCGTCATTTTACATTATTTTGCTTCAAAACGATAAAATTGATGAAAACAAGCTAGTATAGAGAATCCAAAGTAAAATTAAGAAAAACGTGTAATTTAATCAGTTTTTAGCTGTTTTCCACCAAAACACAGAAATGCTACGAAACACACTATTTGTCTAAGGAACTGAAATATGTAAAAATGGGTTATTTTGGTGTATTCTTGCGTTTTATGCAACAAAACTCAGAATTGCAGGCAAAACACACTATTTGTCTAAGGAAGTGAAATATGTGAAAAAGGGGTTATTTTGGTGTATTCCAGCGTTTTATGTAACAAAACTCAGAATTGCAGGCAAAACACACTATTTGTCTAAGGTAGTGAAATATGTCAAAAGGGTTATTTTGGTGTATTCCAGCGTTTTATGTAACAAAACTCAGAATTGCAGGGAAAACACACTATTTGTTTAAGGAAGTGAAATATGTCAAAAGGGGTTATTTTGATGTATTCCAGCGTTTTATGAACCAAAACTCAGAAATGCAGGCAAAACACAATATATGTCTAAGGAAGTGAAATATGTCAAAAGTGGGTTATTTTAGTGTATTCTAGCGTTTTATGCACCAAACTCATAAATGCAGGCAAAACACTATATTTGTTAAAACGTCTTATTCATGTGTTTTAAGGTGTTTTATGAAAAAAAACTATCTCGATTGAAAATTGTGCTTATTCGTCATTTTACATTATTTTGCTTCAAAACGATAAAATTGATGAAAACAAGCTAGTATAGAGAATCCAAAGTAAAATTAAGAAAAACGTGTAATTTAATCAGTTTTAGCTGTTTTCCACCAAAACACAGAAATGCTACGAAAACACACTATTTGTCTAAGGAACTGAAATATGTAAAAATGGGTTATTTTGGTGTATTCCAGCGTTTTATGCAACAAAACTCA
>NC_059272.1:6787534-6846549 GCF_017591435.1 Portunus trituberculatus | reverse complement strand
TCTATATCCATCTCTAATATTACATGGTCACTCTTTCCCAATGGGCACTTGTATCTTATATCATCGTTAATTGGTATATCCCTTGTAAAAACTAGGTCTAATCTTGCCGGCTCATCGTTTCCTCTGAATCTTGTGTTTTCCTTTACTCTTTGGACCATCAAATTATCTATCATTAGGTTCAGGAATCTATCTCCCAGGCATCTTCCCCCATACCACTTTCATAATTTTCCCAGTCTACCTCCTTACAGTTGAAATCTCCTACCAATATCACTTTTCTCCTTTCCTTAATGATTCTTGTAAGACTCCTTATTGTGTCATCTATCATGTCTCTATATTCTTGGTTAGTCCATGAGTTTGTTTTTGGTGGCACATATGTTCCAATGATTGTTAACTCCTTTTGTTAATATGCATCTTAACATACAGTATTTCTGATTTTCCTTCCCAAACTCCACTTGATTTACCACTATCTCCTTCCTTAACATCATCATGACTCCTCCTCCTCCTTTACCCACTCTGTCTCTCCTCCATATATTATACCTTTTATCTATGTCTATTTTTATTGCCTCATTTAACTTTGTTTCCACCAGGCATACAATATCTGGTTCTTCTTTCTTTATGTAATCTCTTAATTCTAATTTACTAGATAAAATCCCATCTATGTTTGTATACATCATTTTTAATCTCTTGTTCTTATCATTTTTAGTTAAACTTGCTCCATTCTTTTCTCTTCTTTCTCTTTTATATACCATTTCCTTATCCTGTCTCCTATAATTCTCCAAAAAAATGCCTTCTTCTCCTCCTCTGACCTTTCATTATTTTTTTCTCTTGCTTCTGCCACCAGTTCATTGTGTCTCTTCCTTTCCTCCTCGTTTCTATTTTTCTTTATATATATATATATCTTTGCAACCTTCTGTTTCTCTGAGTTTCGTTTTCTATATAGTACTTCTTCTGCTGCTGCTTGTGATTTTAGTAATATCTTAATTGGTCTCACTGTTCCTTCTTGATATGGTCCCATTCTATGGATTTCTTCTACTTCCTCTTCTAAGTTCTGTCTATCCTCGTCATTCAGATGTTTTAGTAGGTCTTTTACTGATTTCATTTCGTCTTTTTCCTTCTTGGTCTATATTTAACATTTTTTCTTTCAGTCCAAAAATAATTACACTCTTCTTTTTTCCATAATTTCTCTTACTAAATTTTCTTTTTCTTGAGGACTCCTATCATTTTGCTTGTCATATTTTCATCTCTTTCTTTTAACTGTTCTTGAAATACTTCTTGAAATGATTCCTTGTCTTTCTTATCTTGGATTCTCCATGCTTGTACTTCTTTTTTAATCACGTCTTGTACTCTTTCTTCTTCTTTGTTAACTAGATCTTTTAGCTTTTCTTTTTCTTTCTCGGCTTTACCGAGTCCTTCTTCCATCAATTTCTTATAGTTCGCTATTAGGACTTTTAATTCTTCATTTTCGGTTCTTAGCCTAGTTTCGTTTTCTTCCACTCTTTTTATCCTTTCTTTCAATTTCTGGAGCTCTTTATCCTGTTCTTCATTCTCTGTGTGTGTGTGTGTGTGTGTGTGTGGGTGTGTGTGTGTATTTACCTAGTTGTATTTACCTAGTTGTAGTTTTACAGGGCCTGGGCTTTATGCTCGTGTGGTCCCGTCTCCATATCTACACTTATCCAATTTTTCTTTAAAACTATGTACACTCTTTGCTGATACCACTTCCTCACTCAAACTGTTCCAAGTCTCAACACATCTGTGTGTGTGTGTGTGTGTGTGTGTGTGTGTGTGTGTATATATATATATATATATATATATATATATATATATATATATATATATATATATATATATATATATATATATATATATATATATACACATTTGGCGGGAAACCCGCCAACCTGGCAACTCTGGCCTGGCCTGACCTGACCCGGCCGAGAGATGAAAGGGGACACCACCACCACCAACGTGGCAACATGGGAAAAAACCGCTGCCACATGCCATAGAATTTATACAAATCGTCGTTATCATCGTAAACATAGACACTCATTGTACTATGTAACTTCCTTTACTATACACGCAATACATAAAATATCACCTTCAAACAGCACATGGATGATAATTAAGAGAGAGAAACGCATGTACGAAGACTGATTTGGCAGCATGGCTAGTTGTAAACGACCATACCTACCCCACCATGAACAAACTTCATAGAGTGGAAAGACTATAACATATGCTAGTATAACGAACACCAAACTCTCTTTAACGAAAATTTATCCAAGTAACTTTTTCAAGTTTGAAAACCCTGCCGTATCACGCAAGCCGACAGGCTTTAGAATACAACAGCGCCTCTCATGGACAACACGCACACTACTCACTCCCTTACCCTTCCCGGCTCTTAAGGTGATATTCTTAGTCCTTTCACAATTGCGACGGCATGGGATCGCCGTATTCATAGTCCACCGCGTCGTATACGCATTTGTATCAAATATTGGAACAATGGTGATGGTGCGTGGGAAGGCTACCCCTTTCCCATGGATCACCTATGAGGAAAGCACCATAAATAAAATGTGATAAGAAAGAAATAACTTTGGTACAGATATGACAGTTACGATAAAAGAAGCATGCAGAAAATATGTTAAATGCAAATAAACTCCTGCTCATACAAAACAACAACTGTTTTTACCCTTTATGAAGTTGTTGTAATATTGCCGAGAAGAAGAGAACCCGGAGCGGAGTTTCTGGTTACTAGCTGACAGACCACACTACTTCATCATTTACCATCGACTTTACATCTACATAAAAGGTAAGTATGAATGTCTAAGCTATTAAACTATGTGTTTTTAGGTTGAAGAAGCAACTTGGCTATGATTTGCTGCTTGTATGTTACTCTTGAACTTAGAAATTCATATAGCCAATATCAAGTGAAATAAACTATCGCAGAAGCCTGTTTTCTGTGCTTTATTTTTTTTCTATTCAGTTGAATGTATGCGTGACTTCTCTTTGAAAAAAAAATATCAAAGAGCAGTGTATATTTTCTTCAAATATACTCACCTAAAAATCCTGCATTTCAAAATTTCACATCATGGAAGAAGGGAGCTTGGTATATTTATGTATTGAATGACAAACAGTTAGCCTACATTTTGACCACATTTGATGTTGAGATACCCTCAATACCCAACTCAAAGAGGGCAAGGCTTGATAGCTTCATAATAACCTGAAACATGTATGTGTCTATTCCAGAATGCCTTACCTGACAAATCTAAAGTAGACTGTGATAGACTTGACAAACCTATTGGAAAATTATTTTAAATTCACGGTTTTTGTAAGAGAATTGAGCAGACTTGACCTAACCTTATCTGGAAATTACTTTTTTCTGTTAGCAAACCTCTTACCCTTTTTCATTTTTTTTTTTTTTTTGAATGGCTGATTATCACCACTATATTCAAGAATTTGAGGAGTTAGCAGAATGGGAAGAGGTGATTGAAAGGTGGACACTCAAATTTGTTGAGAGAGCAGATCCATTCGCTGTGTACTCAGACAAAGATTTCGTGGAGAGGTACAGGCTTTCCAAAGTTTGTGTCCATCATCTTTTGGAGAAAATACAGGAGCAGCTACCAACTTCCAATAACAGAAGACGTACCATAAATATAATTTCATTGCTCTGAAATTTTAACAACAAATATAATAACTCCAGCATAGGTTTCACCCCACTTGCCTCATTTACTAAAGTGTGGAAAAGTACTAATACCTTGCAGTATTATAATACAATATTATACTTTGTATACTTGGTGGAGGGTACCCATTTATATAATTAATACATTAGTGAGGGTTGTTATTGTTTCCTCAACAGGTCTTCAAATTTCACCAGAATTACTGCTACTAGTTACACTGAAGTATTTTGCTATTGGCAATTACCAGCTGACACAGGGTGACTGCACAGATATGTCCCAGCCAAGTGTCTGCACAGCCACTGCATCACTTGCTCCAGAGTACATCCAGTTCCCAAGTCCAGCCACTGAGGAAGAAGTTATGCAACAGTTTTCTAACATTGCAGGAATGCCAGGTGTTATTGGCTGTGTTGATGATACTCATATCCCCATAAAAAGTCCTGGTGGGGTAAGTGCTGAAATATACCGTTGTAGGAAAGGCTACTTTTCCATAAATGTTATGAGACTTTGTGATGCCTCCCTTAAGTTCACAAATATTGCTGTGAACTGGCCAGGAAGTGCACATGATTCCCGTATATTTAATGAATCTAGACTTTGTGATGATCTTGAGGAAGGCAGATACCGTGGTTTTTTGCTAGGTGATAGTGAATATGCATGCCAATCTTACCTGCTAACGCCATACCTAATACCCCACACAGAAAAACAAGTTCGTTACAGTGCTGCTCATGTTAAAACTAGAAACGTAATTGAATGAGCTTTTGGTGTTTAAAAAAAAAAAGTTTCTCAATCTTGTCTTTACCAGTAAGAAAAAGGTTGCTAAACACCAAGAATATCATTGTTGCATGTGTAGTTCTCCACAATATTGCAATTATAAACAGACTCCCCATTGGTGATGAAGCTGAGGATATAGACTTTGAGCCACCGGTTGTACCTCAGGATATTAGGGAAGGTGACAATCAGCGTGGCCAAGCCCGTAGAGCATTGTGGAGAACTTCTTTTGAAGTAGAGAAGAATTCTAGCATAATGTGTATACATACTTCCCCTCTATGGGTATAGCTAGTGAGGAACACACACTTGAAACTGATACAGAGAGTTGCAACTAACTCCACACTGAATTTACATTGTTGCTGGAGAACAAAAATCTTGGCATCATTCCCATCATTTCTTTAACCATCTGTATTTGTCACAGTTATTAGGCTATTATTAATGTAACAGTTATGTTGTCATAATGATAAGGATATAAGAGCAATAAAACATTCACTGGTGCAATAATTGTATGTTTTCAGTCTTTATTATTTTTGGATCCAACATACACTAGTGAAAAAGGACCAAGATATTTATTTAAAAAAAAAAATAAATAATAATAATAATAAAATAGCAACTATAAATAACAATGATCTGTTTTGTACTATATAGGATAAGTACATCCCCAGTGACTTCATATAAAAAAAAAAAAAAGAAAAAAAAACAGCCAGACAGAATAAATCACCATGATATCACAGCATTGTATTGCACAATACATTTCAGTAGACTAGAGAATATAATAAAAATAATATCTATAAACTATAAAAAACAAAAATCTATACGTCATCTGCAGGGCCCATTTCATCACAGGCCCTCTTTGCTGTCTCAAGTACCAAAGTTAACTTTTGGTGGACATCATCAACTTTGAGCTGCATATCACTCACCAATTCACATTTTCTTTTAGCATTTTCTATCTCTATCTTTTTTTATTTTTTTGTTAATTTTTCTAAAAAATGCAATTCTTTCATTTGAGCGATTTTCAGCCTATGATACTCTTTTTGCCGTGTGTGACACAAAAACGCATCGTCCTTAGCAGATTATCTACGTTTTTTTATGAGTTTGCATTTCATCGATGACACAGAGGGAGTGGAGGTGATATTGCCTCCTGGCAGTTTGCATGAGATGACTGCTGGTGATGATATAGGAGTAGTGGAAGATGAGGTTAACAGGGGCATGTTGAAAGGACTGGGCTGAGGGTTGCATACTGCTGGGAAACGAAGGCGGAACGGCAACAATAGGATCGTCAGGATCATCTGCAAAGGAATTCATATACAAAAGATATGTCCGTATCAGCAAGCTGCAACTCAAAACTCATAACTGCCTAAAAAATATAATACACTACACTGCTTGAAAATTTTCATTTAATCAAGTATCATAGTGAACAGCTTAAAAAGATAAAAAGTATAGTATATGGCAATCCATATACAGGGCACTACAGCTATTATTTCTTTGTAATATAAAAAGAAAATAGGTAAATGTTTAGTAAACTCTCTGGCAACAAGGGTATAGAATACATAAAGTTAGGAATATATGGGAAATAATTTATATTGCCTTTTGATATATTTATGTTATTGATTTTACAGCAGTATGAAGATATGCAAAAATTTAAAAGTCTCTTCAAATTGTGTATTTTTCAAGTACTATCTATGTTATGTTTCAAAACTGATGATTGAATATTAACTACTGTTGGTGCCAAGAGCAGTGTAAAGTATTTTCATGCCTAGAGAGGACACACACTTGGAATTAAAAGTAACTCCACACCAAACTTATCTTCTTCCTGGAAAACAATGGCATCAACACCATTCCTGTCATTCACTGGTGCCAGGCCAAATGTTTCATAAACATTACTTCCCATTGCTAAATCTATTTCCATCATGGAAGCTACGATGGAAAGTTCCTCTGTTCACTTTGGAGGGGAAGGAGGAGGACCACCACCAGTTACTTTTACTTTCTTTTTAAAATCCCTCTCACCTTCTTTCACCCTGAAAAAAAGCAAGTATGTAATAAAAGTAATATTTCACTAACATACTTGTGGAAAGAATTAAACACAGAAATACTGCATCTAGAGTAGGATTTTTAAGCAACAGTATTCTCTTGAATCCAGACTGTTTTTATTACTAATTAGTTACATCTAAAATTACATTAATATACATACTATTGACGTAAAAATGGAGCAGCATAACTTGTTTTCCTTTATCTTTTCTTCAGTTCTTTTATTCATTTGTTATTACTTTAAATCAGACCATTATATATTGCCTTCCTAGAGGGTGAATAATGACTCATCCACAGTTCCTACAATGAATATTAACAGACCGACCATGCTTTGATTAAGTTTAGTAAAATTATTTATTTCAGAGCTAGAAGGCCTAACTTACTCTTAATAAAATTTTACACTACAATAGGTTACAATAATGCAACCCTTGAAATGCTTTTGAATAGGGCTAGCAGGCCTATCCTATTCTTAATAAAAGGTTATACCACAACAGGCTATAAGAGTAACCCTTAAAAATCCTTACAATACCTGTAGTATAATAAATCACCTTATAATACAAGACTAAAAAATATATAACTCACTTCCTCTTCACGTGGTCGTAGCTTCTCTTGAGTTGCTTAGAAGACCAGGGATGTTGGTTTGGATATAGGCCATTAAATTTACACCCTATCTCTTCCCAAGCCTTCTTCTCGATAGTGATGCCTGGAGCTGTAGATTTGTTGTTAACTATGGCGTCCCTCTCCTGTATCAGGTGCAGCAACTCGACTCGTGCATGGTCCATCTTGTTCACTTACTGGTGTAGGAGTGGACTGCTGAGAGACCATGCTGCTGTGTTTACATATAAGTGCTACAAATCTTTATTTTTCAGTTATACCTGATCAAACAATGAATGTATAGTATTTTAAATTTACTAACTTACTATATATCATCAATACAATCCAGTTGCGTTGACAATTAGGCGAAAATAGAAAAAAGCAGTACGGAATGAAGTAAACCCATTGTATTTTTAATTCAGTTTGCAACACTGCCTGCTTTCTTCGCACTTTAAAACAGGCTGGCCAATGGTAGTAAGTTTGTTTTATTAATTATTTTGAAGCTAGTTACATTTTAGGTCACCATAGAAGAAACGTTCTACTGCATACTTATTTGTTTTAACTTTGGAAACATCAAAGTAACTAAAACAAGGTAGCATATTACGTTTCATTCACTTCTTTTCCCATACATTGGTACCCTTGCTGCTTCAGTCAGCTATCCACATAAGCTCCGCCCCTTCATCTCCACTAAGAGTAGGAATACCACCACGAGCGGTGACAATGACCATCACCACGGTAGTATTTACAACGTGGTCATAGGAAATGCGAGTCTAGGAATACGACCGTTAGATAGTTCAAAACATAAACAAGGTCCAACACCAGCTCGTCATCTCACACTCAACATACCACCAAAACGCCCTGCAACCAGCCCTGCAATGTCGCCTAAGAAGAAAAGGAAGTCTTTTACTCTCGAAGTGAAGCTGGATATTATTCACAGACACGAGAGAGGTCAGAAAACTAATGGCATTGCTCACCACCATCTTGACTCCATCTACTGTCTCTACTATTTTCAAGTCAGCAGACCATATCTTCCTTGCAAGCTAAAAGAGCCACCTGAAATCGTGACTCTGCAATGGATAAAATGGAAAGCCTTGTGGAAATGTGGTACATAGGTTTTGTATGCGGTACAATGATGCGCCTTTTTACATTCCACAGATTGTCAGCTAGCGTCTTTCCCATTCCACTCTCCCTCCCTTCATAAATTTATGATCATCAACATTATAAAGTTACTTACATACATACATTAGTGTGCATTATAATGACTTAGTCTTAAATTAAACTGCTTAAATGTTTAGCTACATAATTTTTATTTGATCTTGACCTTGATTCTACAGGTGTCCCAGGATTTCTCCTGTGGCAGGCCTTAGTATCGGCAGCTCCTGTAGGGGATAAAAAGAAAGAAAAAAAGGCAGCAAGAACCTAAACCAGACACCATCCTTAATACTACTAATCACTGCATCTGGCACTCCATATTCTCTCCAGAAACTCCTTGACAGCTTATATCATCCTTTCACTCCTATCATCCTTTCACTTGTGTCTCCACACAGTCCCAGCAGCAACACCATCCATTCCCTTCCAGTCTTCTCCACCCTGGCATCCCCCAATTCCCTCAGCACCACTTACATCATCTCATTCCTGTCTCTGGCATACTTCACACACTCCAGCATCACATGCTCCACCATCTCGTCCTCTCCCGAGTCACACATCTGACACACCTCGCTGCTGGACTCTGACCATCTGTAACTCCTTGCATTCACATTCATGCACTGTGCCCTAGCTCGGAAGAGGTCACCCCCCAGGCTGCCATCATACCACTTTTCATACATTGGGGCCTCTTTCTCCCTATACCACTCCAGAGTACTCTTTTGTTCCATCCTATTCCTCCATTCACTCAGTCCAATACACCTTACCCTTCTGTCTAACTCTCTCTTCCACTTCCTTACATCCCAGTCTGGATCCTCTCCATTTCTAACAATCATGCTCCAGTCACTCTCAACATGTTTCCCCTCAACTCACTAAAATGCCCAACTAGTTTCCAGACCACTCTTCACTACCATCCTGACACACTTCTTCCCCCACCTGCTATTCCTAACATTTCATAGAAATACCTTCCTAACTATTCTGGCATCATTCATTCGTTCTAGCCTAGCCTTCTAGCCTTCTAGCCGTTGCCTTCACATGCCTCTTTCTGAAAGTACTCCATCCCATGTCTCTCCTTAATGCCTCTATCACTGCAGACCCTGGTGCATTTAGAGCCATTCTGGCTACTCTGTTCTGTCCTATTTCTAGCTTCTCTAATTCACTTTCATTCCACGTCATCACATCCATACTATACATGATGCTTGGAACAGCCACACTCTTCCAAACTTCGCACAGCACATCATACTTGTTGGCTCTCATCCTTGCTGCACTTCCTAGTCGACCCACCCACTGGTTCACCAAGCACATCTTTTCATTTTTTGCTTTCACACAGCCATATGGACTCATCCACATCCCCAGATACTTGTATTCATCAGCCTGTTGCACCTCATTTTCTCCCAGTCTCCACACCAAGTTTCTTTCGTCATCTGACCTATTCACAACCATCACCTTGCTCTTCTCACTGCTGAATCTCACCCCAAAGTCTCTTCCATAGCCATCTACAACATCCAGGAGACTTTGGAGCTCCTCTGCTGATTCACTCATGACTACCACATCATCTGCATACAAGAGCACACATACCCTATCATTCCCCACCTTTACTCCTGCATTCATCCTTCTCATTCTGGTAGCCAATTCCTCTGTATATAAACTGAAGAGGGTTTGTGACAAAATACAACCCTGCCTGACTCCTCTCTCACTCTTTACCCAGTCTTTTTCTATGTCCCCTAGTATGTATCTAGCCCTCGTGTCCACATACATAAGTATGTATGTGGACTAATTATCTTTGAACTCAGTCCAATCTTTTCTAAGACTCTGCCTAACATTCTTCTATTCACCCTGTCATACACTTTCTCTATATCCAGAAAACCCAAGTATTCCTTTTCCTCTCAATCAGTTCATTCACCACAAACATGTTTTCTTCAGCTCTCCTATCCACACGGAAACCATTCTGTTCTTCACCCAGCACTCCAGTTTGTTCAATCCATTTACACAATCTTTCATTCAGCACACCACTGAACACTTTACCCACTGTATTTACTAATGCAATGGGCCTGTAGTTTTTCAACTCATCTTTACTCTTGTATCCTCCCTTTTGCAACAGTCACCCTACATTCATTCCACACTCTTGGCACTCTCTTTTCCTCCCACACCTGGTTAAAGAGCTCAGTCATCCTATCAATCACAACTTCTCCGTTTTTGTACATCTCATATGGTATCTCATCTGGCCCTGCTGCCTTATCATTCTTTTGCCTTTTCACACATTTCTTCACTTCCTCTCTGCTGATTCTTTCATTCAATTCATCCACATCCTTTCTCTCCAGTGTCACACACCCTTCTTTCACATGAAGTATCTCACCTACACCTCCAATCTCTTCCCAGAACTCTTTGATCACCTTTCTCATCTCTTCCTTATCTGTCACCACTGTCCCATTCACCTTGAGGCTCTCCACATTTTCACGGTCAGACATCCCCTCACCCCTCAGGAATCTATACCATTCTTTGCCACCTTCCACCCACCCCTTTCTCTCTGAGGGACTGAATCACGCTTCTCTCACACCTACCCTTGGCATTCATTATCTTTTGCTTCATCACTCGCTGCTGCCTCACATATGCTGTCCATGCATTCTGGTAATCACTTTCTGCCTCTTCACTCTCATGCCTCCTCTTTCTCAGCTGTCTACACACTCTATTTAATCTCTTTCTCTCTCTCCTGGTATCCCTAACCTCATCGTTCCACCATGGCTTACGTGTATGCTTTCTGGCACTCGTTCTCACATACCCTATCTGGCTGGCAGCTGTGTTCCTCACATTCTCAATAAATCTATCATTCAATTTATCCACATCATTCAAGCTTTCATCTTCCCAGCATCTCTCACTCAGGTCTACCTGGAAATTCTCCCATCCTGCATCCCTTAGCCTCCACCTTCTCCTCTTAGCTTTTGTATTCCTATTCTGTCTCCCATTCAACTTACACTCCAGCACCAGCATATTATGGTCCGAGACAGTGTCAATCGTTCCATCCTTGTCAATCCACATGCGGTCCACTATCTCACGCATTCTCCTATTCACTAACATATAATCAATCGCAGACTCCTGGTTCCTCGCACACCAAGTCACTCGTACTTCAGCCAGGGTCTCGTTCAGGTTCTCCAACTCCATCTCATTTACAAAGCCGTCAAGCATTTCTCCATTCCTGTTCATTTGCTTGCCTAGTACAGTATATCTACATGTGCGTTCATATCTCCCATAACAATCACTCTCTCCAGCACATTCTCCCACGATCTTCCTTAGAATACCATACTTCCTGCTGTTCTCTCTCACTACTCTCTCATCCTCTACTGTCATGTATGCTACACTCACCACCACACTTTCACACTTCCTATGCTCACCTGTACACTCTACCTTCACTGCTAGAATATCCTCACTCATGGCACAGCTTCCTACATCTAGTTTTTCTACTCTAAAATTTCTTTCCTTCCTGTACATGGAAGCTACTCCTCCTCCTACTCTGTCCTGAACCTTCCGTCCCTTTCCAATCGTCACATACTCACTACCATCCGCTTGCACATCATCCCTCAGGTGTGTCTCTGTCATTCCGACTAAGTCAAAATGCCACTCTTCAAGCTCCTTAGACATGTCCTCAAATTTCACAGTACCCCATCCTCTCACATTCACACACCCAATTTTCATGCATCCTGACACCCTGTGGGTACCTCCTCTTCCTTTTGCATTCGCACTCTTTTCCCACAGGTTCCCTTTCTCTCGGTAGCCTGCTCTTTTTAATGCTTCTGTCCTCCTTTTCTCTCATAAAAACACCCGCCCCTCCTCTTCGGATTCTATCCTATTCCTCCCTCCTATCCTCCTTCCTCCCATCGCTGAGCCCACTCCACCAGGTTCCAAGCCACCCACACCTTTCCTATATTGGACATATGCACACTGTCCTGTGTCCACACCTGCCTCCAGTCCATCCTCTCCCACAACTGCATCCCATCACATTTCCAGTCTTCCAGCCTTCCTACCAACTTTCCATTTACCCATCTCCTTTCCCAGACAATGACCTTACCCTCCTTGTCCCACCTCTTAGGGATACACATCATCAAGGGCCTCCTGTGTATCTTGCGTTACACCAGTCTAACTATTTCCTCCATCACTCTAATTGTTTCCCATCCTCCTATATCTTCCAGCCCGTTTTCTCCTCCCTCTATCACCACCAGGTCTTCGGGCTCCATCTGGTGGAGGGAATTCATTACCGCCTCACGGATAACCTGGATATTGGCCCCTGATCTGCTCTTGTCTATTATCTTCTAGCCACCTTTGGACAGGGAGTATATCTCTTTTTCTACTCCACTCATCAGGCTGTCTCCAAATAAGCACATCCTCCTAACTTTACTCCCTGTCTTGAGCCATAGCCGCTTGCCATCCTGCATATGTCACCAAGATTGCCGACCTACGCCCATCCATGCTGACTCACTATGATCCTTACCTCTACTATCCCTATCTCAATCTCCAACATTACCCTGGTCCTCCTGACCTCTCTTTCCATTGTCCTCCTGTGTACCTTTACCGTTGACCTGTGTCTGGCGGCATCTTGTACTCTCTTGCTCCTAGCCCCTCCCCTGGCCTCCTCCTGTACCTTTGACTCCCTACTTGCCTCCTCCAAACTACTGTCTTCTTCCACACTCATCTCTTCACTGCCACTTCCCTTAGCTACCAGCTAAGGGAAGCCTTGTTGCTGTGAGAGTGGTCAGGCACCTGTGGGCTCAACACACGCGTGGCGCCCGGGAGCGAGACGTTTCGTACCCACGACGATTCGTACACAAGTAAAATCGATGTTTCGTACACAAGTAAAAATGATGTTTCGTACACAAGAAAAACGATGATTCGTACACTCAGAAAATAATTGCTATGTTCGGGCTGTCGACCACTCCTAGTGTTTACTACATGTAATTTCTTATAAGTAATTGTGTAGATGAAATGGTAGTTTACTTGAATGATAAATGGTTGTACGTTTTAAAAGTCTTAATGAGAGTTGTTGACTCTTTCAATAATATAGTTATTAAAAACAATTTGAATACCAAATAATTGCTCTACCAACTCTGAGTAGGTCTATATATGTTACAGTCATTAACTAAATCCAGACAATATGGATGCGTTCCATGGGGCCAACAACTGTTCACTATTAACTAACAGTGACCGGAACGAATTCATCTGCATAGCTCTTGATGACGCTCAATGTCTTTCTATGACATAAATAGCCAATTGCAGCTGACACAGTTGTAAAAAGATGGCAGAGTTCCCTCTTCCAAGATTTGTTAAAAACAAAACAGCTGACAGGGAGGAGCTAACACCTACCCAAGCCGCTAGCTGCTCCGAGCTAACTGTTAGCACTTGTCAATTTATAAATCAGCTAAAAATTGCAAACAACTTACAAAGTGACTAAAGTTTTGGGAGATTTTCTTGGCATATTGATTGAAATGAATCCTGGTATGGGAAAGATCACAAATCTTCAAAGCCAGAGATCAAACAGCTGAGCTACTGTGCCCTTTGTGCCTTGGCCTTTCGGCAGCGTGTTTTTGATCTGCTGCAGTCTCTGACGAGACAGCCAGACGTTACCCTACGGAACGAGCTCAGAGCTCATTATTTCCGATCTTCAGATAAGCCTGTGTGTGTGTTAATAAAAAAAATAAGTAATATGACCGAACAGGCAGCTCAGACTAAGTTTGAAGCTAATTAATGTATTTGCATATTGACTAATATGGAGTAATGTACTGCAGGTGAACAAACATGGTTGAGTAAAATTTTATTTTCTAAAACTTATGTGACAATAGAATGTAAATGTAAAAAAAAGGCTAAATAAAAGTGTGTGTGTGTGTGTGTGTGTGTGTGTGTGTGTGTGTGTGTGTGTGTGTGTGTGTGTGTGTGTGTGTTTACTTACGGTATTTACCTAGTTGTAGTTTTACAGGGCCTGGGCTTTATGCTCGTGTGGTCCCGTCTCCATATCTACACTTATCCAATTTTTCTTTAAAACTATAAACACTCTTTGCTGACACCACTTCCTCACTCAAACTGTTCCAAGTCTCAACACATCTTTATGAAACTAAATTTTTAACATCTCTCAGACATCGTCCCTTCCTTAGTTTCTTTACCTTTTCTGTGTGTGTGTGTGTGTGTGTGTGTGTGTGTGTGTGTGTGTGTGTGTGTGTGTGTGTGTGTGTGTGTGTGTGTGTGTGTGTATTTACCTAATTGTATTTACCTAATTGTAACATACGGAAAAGAGCTATGCTCGTGTTGTCCCGTCTCCATATCTATTAATGTCCAGCTTTTCTTAAAATTTCAATTTTTAATTCCTTTCCCTTTTTTTTTTTTTTAAAACCCTTGGGTTTTCCCCCCTTTTTTTTTTTTTTTTTAACCTTCCCTTTTTCCCTTTTTTCCCCCCTTTTTTTTTTTTTAAACCCCTTTTTCCCTTTTTCCCTTTAACCCTTTTTTTTTCCCCATTTTTTTTTCCAAATTTTGGGGTTTTCCCCTTCTTTGTTTTTTCATTTTAAAACAATTTTTTTGTTTCCAAATTTAAAACCCCCAACCACCCATTTATGTTGGGAAAAAAGGGCCAACCTTTTCCCTTTGGCCTTTTTCCCCTTTTCCCCTTTTTCCCTTCCTTAATTTTTTCCAAATTTTTCCCAAAAAATCTTTCCTTCCCTTTTTTCCTTTTTTTTTTTTTAAATCCCTTTTTTCCTTTTCCCCCAAATTCCCAAAAAACCCCCCCTTTTTCCTTTTGGGGCCCCCCCTCCAAATTTTCCCATTTTTTAAAGTTTTTTTAAAAATTTTCCCTTTTGTTTTTTTTCCAAGGAATTTCCATTTTTTCCCCCTTTTCCCCCCTTCCCACCCAAATTTAAAATTTTTATTTTTTTTCCCCCCTTTTCCTTTTTAAATTTTTTTTCCCAACCTTTTTTTTTTTAAATTTATTTACAAATTTTTCCCCTTTTCCCGCAATTCTTTTTTTCCCTGTTTCCCATAATTTCCCCAAAAGGGTTTTTTCTCCCCCCTTTTTTTTTTCCCCCCCTTTTTGAAATTTTTTTCCCTTTTTTCCCCTTTTTTTTTTTCCCCTTTTTTTTTTTTTAACCCTTTAATTTCCTTTTTTTCAACCTTTTTTCCCTTTTTAAAATTTTTTTTTTTTTTTAAATTTTAAAACCCCTTTTTTTTTTTAAATTTTTTCCCTTTCCGTTTTTTTTCCTTTTCTTTCCCAAATTTTCCTTTTTCCTTTTGGTTTTCCCCTTTTTTCCCGGCCTTTTTTAATTTCCCAAACCACCCTTTTTCAAACCCAACATTTTTTTAAACCCCCGGTTTTTTCTAAAATTTTTTTTAAAATTTTTTTTTTTTTTTCCCCCTTTTTTCTTTGGCCCCCAAAAAATTTTTTTTTTAAAGGAACCCTTTAATTTTCCCCTTTTGGGGTTTTTTTTTTTTTTTTTTTCCTTTGTTTTTCCCCCAAAACTTTTTCCCCAAATTTCTTTAAAAATTTTTAAAATTTTTTGGGTTTTGGGGGTTTTTTTTTGGGGGGTTTCCAAATTTTTTCCAAATTTAAATTTCCCCCAATTTTCCCTTTTCCATTTTTTTTTAAAAATTTTTTTCCTTGGGCCCCATTCCCGTCCCCAAACCCCCTTTTTAAATTCCCCTTTTTTAATTCCCAAACCCCAAATTTTTTTTCCCATGCCCCCATTTTTTTCCCCCCCCCCTTTTTTTTTTTTTCCTTTTAAAAATTTTATTTTCCCTTTTTCCCCTTTTTTTTTTTCCGGGGAAATTTTCCTTTTCCCCCTTTTTTAAATTAAACCCCTTTAAAAAAAACCCCCCCCTTTCCCTTTCTTTTTCCTTTTTTTTCCAAAATTTTTCCCCCCCCATTTTCCCTCCCCTTTTTTTTTAATTAAACCCCAAATTTTTTTTTTGGCCCTTTTTTTCCCCAAATTTTTATTTAATTTTTTTTTTCCCCCGGGGGGTTTTTTTTTTTTCCCCCTTTTTTTTTTTTTTTTTTTTTTAAAAATTTTTTTTTTCCTTCCTTCCCTTTTTTTTTTTTTCCTTTTCCCATTTTTTTTCCCCTTTTCCTTTTTAAAATTTTTTTTTTTCCCTTTTCCCCATTCCCTTTTTAAAATTTTCATCCTTTGGAAATTTTAATTTTTCCCCCATCCCCTTTTTTTTAAATTTAAAATTTTTTGCCGGGTTTTCCCCCCCAAACCCCTTTGATTTTTTTTTTTTTTTTCTCTTCCCAAAATTTTTTTTTAAAAATTCCCCCCCCTTTTTTTTTTCCCCCGGTTTTTTTTAAAACCTTTTAAATTTTAAAATTCCCCCCAAATTTTTTCCTTAATTTTCCCCCCCTTTTTTCTTTTTTCCTTTTAAAATTTTTTAAAAAACCCCTTTCCCCTTTTTTTTTTCCAAAACCCCCCTTTTCCCCCCCCCCCTTTTTTTTCCCAATTTTTTAAAAAATTTTTTTTGGGCTTTTTTTTTTTATGGGGCTTTTTCCTTTTTTCCTTGGGCCCCCCCTTTTTAAAAGGTTTTAAACCTTCCAAAACCCTTTTTTTCCCGGTTCTTTAAATTTTCCCCTTGAAACCCCAAGGGTTTTTTTTTTCCCCCCCTTTTTTTAAAACCCCCAAGGGGCCCCTTTAATTTTTTTCCTTTTTTTTTAAAAACCCTTTTAAAACCCCCCCCCCCCTTTCCCCCTTTTTTTAAAATTTTTTAAAAAAATTTTTTTTCCTTTTTTTTCCCAATTGTTGTTTTTGGTTGGGTTTTTTTTCAATTTATTTTTTTTTTTTTTCTTTTTTTTAAAATTAATTTTTCCTTTTTTAATTTTTTTTTGGTTTTTTTTTTTCCCCTTTAAATTTTTTTTTTTTCCTTTTCCCAAAAATTTAAACCGGAAAAAATTTTATTTTTTAAATTTTAAAATTTTTTTTTTTTTTTAAAAATTTTTTTTTTTTCCCTTTCATTTTTTTTTTGTTTTAAAAAAAATTTCCAAAATTTTTTTAAAAATTTTTAATTTTTTTTTTTTTTAAAATTTTTTTTAAATTCCCAAATTTAAAATTTTAAAATTTTTAAAGGGAAATTTACCCCCTTTTTAAACCATTTTTTTTAAAAAACCCTTTTTTTTTCCCTTAAACCTTTTTCCAAACCCCTTTTTCCCTTTTCCTTTTCCAAAAAAAATTTTTAAATTTTTTTTTCCTTTAAAATTTTCCCAAAATTTTTTAAATTTAAAAAATTTTTGTTTTAAAAATTTTTTCTTCCAAAATTTTTTTTTTTTTTTAAATTTTAAAATTTGATTTTTTTTTTTCCCATTATAAAAATTTTTTTCTAATTAAAGTGAATTGCGAAAAATGTGGAGAATCTCTAGGAAAAGTGATGGAGAAGCAGGCTGAATGGAAAAAAGTCAGAAGTGGAAAGAAAGGAGGTAAATTACAAAGTTGCAAGTCTGGAAAAGGAAATCAAAGAGTCTGGGAGAAAACTTTGGGCCTTGCTGAAATTATAGATCAACAGATCATAGAAGAGAAGATTGCTGAGAAAGTGGTGAAGGTTATTAAATCAAATGAGACATTGGTGAGGGAAACTGTAGACAAAAAGAGATGTGTGGTGATATTTGGTGTGGAGGAGGATAAGACACCGAGTAAAATGGAGAGAGAAAAACATAAAAAGGTGATAAATAATATCATTAATGTGGTGCAGGAGGAGGAAAAGACCTAGTACAAGAAATAGAGGACTTCCATAGAATTGGAAAGTTCACAAGAGAAGGTATGAGGCCAATAAGAATCAAACTTAAGTCACAAAAGGATGTAGATGAATTGGTGGAGAAGTCATGGAGGCTAGCCCAGCAGGAAACAACAAGGAAGATTTGGTTGAGAAGAGATCTCGGTGAAAAGGAAAGAGAAATGTTAAATGAGTTGAGAAAGGAGGCTTTGAAAAAATGAAGAGAGGACAGAAGAGGAGAAGAAAGAGTTTTTCTGGAGAATCTTGGATATGAGACTGAGGAAGTGGTTCATAACCCAGAAAAGTACAGTAAGAAAGGACTAAAGAAACTTACGTATGAGCGGAATGTAATGTATTCCAACATAAATGGAGTGATATCGGGATTTTAGAACTCAACGATTACTTGAGGACAAGAACCCAGATATTGTGGGTCTTACTGAAACAAAACTGAGAGAGGGAGAAGACCTGATGATGGTTGGAGAAGGAAATATAATGTTTGGAAAAGAAATAGAGTAGGTAAGATGGGAGGAGGAGTGATGTTGCTGGTTAAAAAGATATAAAGGTGGATCAAGTGAAAGAAGGTATGGGAAAGGCAGAAGTGCTAAAGATCAGAGCAGAAACTAATGAAGGAAAAAGAGGCACTACATAGTGGTGTACGTACCACCTAAGACAAATGCATGGTCAGTACAGGAATATGAAGAAATGATAAGTGATACAGGAACATGTCTGGAAGAAATGTTGGGTGGCTGTGAACGAACTATAATGATGGGAGATTTTAATTGTAAAGAGGTGTGTTGGGAGGACTGGTCAATGGAAGGATCAGAGACAACATGGGAAATACACTATTGACACTGGCAATGGAAAATGTGTTAACTCAGTGGGTCAAAGAAGATACTAGGTTTGGAGGAGAGGAGCATCGTCAAGACTGGACTTGGTCTTTAGTACAGAGCCAATGGTCATTGAGGAGATGAGGGTGGAGTGCCCTTTAGCAAAGAGTGATCATGCAGTTTTGGAGTTCAAGGTGATAGATGAAGAGAAATCTAGAAGAAATGAAGAATATAAAGTGGGAAGATGGAATTATGCCAAGACAGATTTTGGAAACCTAAAGAAATTCTTTCAAGAGACAAATTGGATGAAATTCAAGAGTGCTAAGGAGCAAATGAAAAGTGGAAGGAATTTATAAAATATACAAAGAAGGTGAGAAAAATTTGTACCAATAAGACAACATAGAGAAGTTGGAAAGCAGGACTGGTTTAACGATAGATGTGAAAAGGCTAGAACAAGAAAAGAGGATGCATGGAAGAGGTGGAGAAGGAAAAGACGGATTAAGCAGTGGGAAAGTTACAAAAGAGCAAGAAATGAATATGTGTTGATTAGAAGAGAAGAAAGAAAGAAACAAGAAAAGGATATAATTGATAAATGTAAAGACCAACCAAGGCTTTTTACAGACATGTGAACAACAACATCAAAAATAGAGAAAGTATTGAAAGTTTAGAAGTAAATGGAGTATGCAGTGAAGATCCCAGGAAATGGCAGAGGCTATGAATGGATGCTTTGGAAGGTATTCACAAAGGAGACTGCTTTTGACAAACCACTGGTAATGGAACAGAAAGGGATTATGAAGGAGTTTCAAGTAACTGTGGAGGAGATCAAGAATATGATGGGGAGTTTAGAAGTGAGAAAAGCTGTGGGACCTGATGGGGTATCAGGATGGATTTTAAGAGAATGCAGGAGCAACTGGCAGAAAAAGTTTGTGAAGTAATTGATGCCTCATTAAGGAAGGTGTAGTGCCCCAAGACTGGAAAAGAGCTAACATTGTCCCAATCTATAAATCAGGTAACAAGAGAGACCCATTGAACTATAGACCAGTGTCACTTACAAGTGTGGTAGCTAAGATGTGTGAGAGGGTGGTGAAGAATAGATGGACAGACTTCTTGGAGAAAAATGACATACTTTGTGAGTGTCAATTTGGTTTTAGAAAAGGGCGTTCATGCACGACAAACCTGATATGTTACTATTCGAGGGTGATAGATGTAATACAGGAAAGAGATGGTTGGGCTGATGGAATATATCTGGATTTAAAAAAGGCCTTTGATAAGGTACCACACCGGAGACTGATCTGGAAACTTGAAATGGTAGGAGGAGTGCATGGCAGTTTACTAAAATGGATGGAAGACTTTTGGTAGGAAGAGAAATGAGAACAATAATTAAGGACAGACCATCAGAATGGGGCTTGGTGGAGAGTGGAGTTCCACAGGGATCAGTGTTGGCACCAGTAATGTTCGCGGTCTACATAAATGACATGGTGGATGGGGTGTCCAGTTATGTGAGCCTATTTGCAGACGATGCAAAATTGTTAAGAAAAGTGAGATGTGACAAAGATTGCGAACTACTCCAGGAAGACTTGGACAGAATATGGAAATGGAGCTGTACATGGCAAATGGAGTTCAACACGACAAAATGCAAGAAAATAGAGTTTGGCAAGAGTGAAAGAAGAATCAGGAGTATGTACAAGATAGGAAATGAAGACATAAAACCAGTCATGAAGAAAAAGACCTTGGGGTGACAATTACCAATGACCTATCGCCAGAGAGACATATAAACAAAATAATTGGAGAAGTATTGAACTTATTGAGGAACATAAGAGTGGCGTCAGTATATTTAGATGAAGAAATGATGAAGAAAATAATTACTGCAATGATAAGACCGAGGCTTGAATATGCAACAATACAGTGGGCTCGAACTTAAAGAAACACATAAGGAAACTAGAGAAAGTACAGAGGGCTGCAACAAAATGGTGCCTGACTTAAGAGATTTGACTTATGAAGACAGACTGAAAAGAATGCAACTTCCGACCCTGGAAAACAGAAGAGAAAGGGGAGACCTGATAGCAATATACAGAGTGATGATTGGCATGGAAAAATGGATAGGGAAGATCTGTGTATGTGGAATGAAAGAATGTCGAGAGGGCATGGGAAAAAACTAAAATGGCCACTTATAGGAGAGATGTGAAAAAATAGCTTCCCTCATAGAAGGGTGGAAACATGGAATAGTTTAGACGTGGAAGTGGTCAACGCAAGGAATATTCATGATTTTAAGAAAAAGCTGGACATTAATAGATATGGAGACGGGACAACACGAGCATAGCTCTTTTCCCGTATGTTACAATTAGGTAAATACAATTAGGTAAATACACACACACACACACACACAATTGCGAAAAATGTGGAGAATCTCTAGGAAAAGTGATGGAGAAGCAGGCTGAATGGAAAAAAAGTCAGGAAGTGGAAAGAAAGGAGGTAAATTACAAAGTTGCAAGTCTGGAAAAGGAAATCAAAGAGTCTGGGGAGAAAACTTTGGGCCTTGCTGAAATTATAGATCAACAGATCATAGAAGAGAAGATAGCTGAGAAAGTGGTGAAGGTTATTAAGTCAAATGAGACATTGGTGAGGGAAACTGTAGACAAAAGAGATGTGTGGTGATATTTGGTGTGGAGGAGGATAAGACACCGAGTAAAATGGAGAGAGAGAAAACATAAAAAGGTGATAAATAATATCATTAATGTGGTGCAGGAGGAGGAAAAGACCTAGTACAAGAAATAGAGGACTTCCATAGAATTGGAAAGTTCACAAGAGAAGGTATGAGGCCAATAAGAATCAAACTTAAGTCACAAAAGGATGTAGATGAATTGGTGGAGAAGTCATGGAGGCTAGCCCAGCAGGAAACAACAAGGAAGATTTGGTTGAGAAGAGATCTCGGTGAAAAGGAAAGAGAAATGTTAAATGAGTTGAGAAAGGAGGCTTTGAAAAAAATGAAGAGAGGACAGAAGAGGAGAAGAAAGAGTTTTCTGGAGAATCTTGGATATGAGACTGAGGAAGTGGTTCATAACCCAGAAAAGTACAGCAAGAAAGGACTAAAGAAACTTACATATGAGCGAAATGTAATGTATTCCAACATAAATGGAGTGATATCGGGGATTTTAGAACTCAACGATTACTTGAGGGACAAGAACCCAGATATTGTGGGTCTTACTGAAACAAAACTGAGAGAGGGAGAAGACCTGATGATGGTTGGAGAAGGGAAATATAATGTTTGGAAAAGAAATAGAGTAGGTAAGATGGGAGGAGGAGTGATGTTGCTGGTTAAAAAAGATATAAAGGTGGATCAAGTGAAAGAAGGTATGGGAAAGGCAGAAGTGCTAAAGATCAGAGCAGAAACTAATGAAGGAAAAAGAGGCACTACATAGTGGTGTACGTACCACCTAAGACAAATGCATGGTCAGTACAGGAATATGAAGAAATGATAAGTGATACAGGAACATGTCTGGAAGAAATGTTGGGTGGCTGTGAACGAACTATAATGATGGGAGATTTTAATTGTAAAGAGGTGTGTTGGGAGGACTGGTCAATGGAAGGATCAGAGACAACATGGGGAAATACACTATTGACACTGGCAATGGAAAATGTGTTAACTCAGTGGGTCAAAGAAGATACTAGGTTTGGAGGAGAGGAGCATCGTCAAGACTGGACTTGGTCTTTAGTACAGAGCCAATGGTCATTGAGGAGATGAGGGTGGAGTGCCCTTTAGCAAAGAGTGATCATGCAGTTTTGGAGTTCAAGGTGATAGATGAAGAGAAATCTAGAAGAAATGAAGAATATAAAGTGGGAAGATGGAATTATGCCAAGACAGATTTTGGAAACCTAAAGAAATTCTTTCAAGAGACAAATTGGATGAAATTCAAGAGTGCTAAGGAGCAAATGAAAAGTGGAAGGAATTTATAAAATATACAAAGAAGGTGAGAAAAATTTGTACCAATAAGACAACATAGAGAAGTTGGAAAGCAGGACTGGTTTAACGATAGATGTGAAAAGGCTAGAACAAGAAAAGAGGATGCATGGAAGAGGTGGAGAAGGAAAAGACGGATTAAGCAGTGGGAAAGTTACAAAAGAGCAAGAAATGAATATGTGTTGATTAGAAGAGAAGAAAGAAAGAAACAAGAAAAGGATATAATTGATAAATGTAAAGACCAACCAAGGCTTTTTACAGACATGTGAACAACAACATCAAAAATAGAGAAAGTATTGAAAGTTTAGAAGTAAATGGAGTATGCAGTGAAGATCCCAGGAAATGGCAGAGGCTATGAATGGATGCTTTCGGAAGGTATTCACAAAGGAGACTGCTTTTGACAAACCACTGGTAATGGAACAGAAAGGGATTATGAAGGAGTTTCAAGTAACTGTGGAGGAGATCAAGAACATGATGGGGAGTTTAGAAGTGAGAAAAGCTGTGGGACCTGATGGGGTATCAGGATGGATTTTAAGAGAATGCAGGAGCAACTGGCAGAAAAAGTTTGTGAAGTAATTGATGCCTCATTAAGGGAAGGTGTAGTGCCCCAAGACTGGAAAAGAGCTAACATTGTCCCAATCTATAAATCAGGTAACAAGAGAGACCCATTGAACTATAGACCAGTGTCACTTACAAGTGTGGTAGCTAAGATGTGTGAGAGGGTGGTGAAGAATAGATGGACAGACTTCTTGGAGAAAATGACATACTTTGTGAGTGTCAATTTGGTTTTAGAAAAGGGCGTTCATGCACGACAAACCTGATATGTTACTATTCGAGGGTGATAGATGTAATACAGGAAAGAGATGGTTGGGCTGATGGAATATATCTGGATTTAAAAAAGGCCTTTGATAAGGTACCACACCAGAGACTGATCTGGAAACTTGAAATGGTAGGAGGAGTGCATGGCAGTTTACTAAAATGGATGGAAGACTTTTGGTAGGAAGAGAAATGAGAACAATAATTAAGGACAGACCATCAGAATGGGGATTGGTGGAGAGTGGAGTTCCACAGGGATCAGTGTTGGCACCAGTAATGTTCGCAGTCTACATAAATGACATGGTGGATGGGGTGTCCAGTTATGTGAGCCTATTTGCAGACGATGCAAAATTGTTAAGAAAAGTGAGATGTGACAAAGATTGCGAACTACTCCAGGAAGACTTGGACAGAATATGGAAATGGAGCTGTACATGGCAAATGGAGTTCAACACGACAAAATGCAAGAAAATAGAGTTTGGCAAGAGTGAAAGAAGAATCAGGAGTATGTACAAGATAGGAAATGAAGACATAAAACCAGTCATGAAGAAAAGACCTTGGGGTGACAATTACCAATGACCTATCGCCAGAGAGACATATAAACAAAATAATTGGAGAAGTATTGAACTTATTGAGGAACATAAGAGTGGCGTTCGATATTTAGATGAAGAAATGATGAAGAAAATAATTACTGCAATGATAAGACCGAGGCTTGAATATGCAACAATACAGTGGGCTCGAACTTAAAGAAACACATAAGGAAACTAGAGAAAGTACAGAGGGCTGCAACAAAAATGGTGCCTGACTTAAGAGATTTGACTTATGAAGACAGACTGAAAAGAATGCAACTTCCAACCCTGGAAAACAGAAGAGAAAGGGAGACCTGATAGCAATATACAGAGTGATGATTGGCATGGAAAAATGGATAGGGAAGATCTGTGTATGTGGAATGAAAGAATGTCGAGAGGGCATGGGAAAAACTAAAATGGCCACTTATAGGAGAGATGTGAAAAATATAGCTTCCTCATAGAAGGGTGGAAGCATGGAATAGTTTAGACGTGGAAGTGGTCAACGCAAGGAATATTCATGATTTTAAGAAAAAGCTGGACATTAATAGATATGGAGACGGGACAACACGAGCATAGCTCTTTTCCCGTATGTTACAATTAGGTAAATACAATTAGGTAAATACACACACACACACACACACACACACACACACACACACACACACACACACACACACACACACACACGGGGCAGTGAGCTCAGCTGTTTGAGCTCTGGCTTTGAAAATTTGTGATCTTTCCCATACCAGGATTCATTTTAGTCAATATGCCATGGCTTCTGCTCCGTGCTTGAATTGTGCCAAGGAAGTTAGGCCCAGGCAAGAGGCCTTGGAGTGCAATATTTGCAAACTTTGGAGACACCGTACATGTGGAACTGGCATTTCCAGAGATACCTACATATCTATTAACAGACTTCTTAAGTTCGGTGGTCAATATGACTGGATTTGTCCAGACTGTGAGATGTATAATGATACATCCATGCCATCTGGTAAATGTATTTTATTTATTATAGTTTACTATTTCTTTATATATATATATATATATATATATATATATATATATATATATATATATATATATATATATATATATATATATATAGTAAGTGTACCTGTTTTCCGTCCAGTACCAGAGAATACAGGAGAGAAGAGAGGAAATAGCTGATAATAATTTGAGCTACTGACTGACTTACTGAATCCATTTCACTGAATACGCTAACAATGTCACCTTCATAATTTTACCAGATATGGGTACCAACACACAGGAAAATTAGCCATACCAAATAAATAAAAATAAGTAATAATAATAATAATAATAATAATAATAATAATAATAATAATAATAATAAGAAGAAGAAGAAGAAGAAGAAGAAGAAGAAGAAGAAGAAGAAGAAGAGAGAGAGAGAGAGAGAGAGAGAGAGAGAGAGAGAGAGAGAGAGAGAGAGAGAGAGAGAGAGAGAGAGAGAGAGAGAGAGAGAGAGAGAGAGAGAGAGAGAGAGAGAGAGAGAGAGCTTGTTTTTTGTGTATATGTGCGTGTATACATACAGACATATATGTACACACACACACACACACACACACACACACACACACACACACAGAGATGGATATAGAAGAAGGAAAGAAAGATAGAGATGAATCATACAAAGGAGACCGATTAAATTACAGAAAGGCTGATATTGAGAATCTCAAGAACTATTTTAAAAACGTAAACTGGGAGGAGATGGAAAACTCATTAACGGTTCAAGAGAAATATAACTTATTTTTGGAAATATACAAAACTGGGGTCAGGGAATATGTTCCGAAATATAGACCTAAAGAAGAAGGAAAGAAAGATTGGTTTAATGCAAGATGTGCTAGGGCAAAGGAGAAACGAGATGGAGCATGGAAAAGGTGGAGAAGAAACAGAAATCCAGAAAATAAGGAAAACTTCAAAGCAGCAAGAAATGAATATGCTAAGGTGAGAAAGGAAGAAGAAAAGAACTATGAAAAGGACATTGTTGAAAATTTAAGGAACAACCAAAATTGTTCTACAGATTCATAAATGGAAAAATAAGACAAAAAGAAACAATAGAAAGGTTAAAAGGAGAAACGGAATGGTGGAAGACCCAAAAAGTATGGCAGAACTGTTAAATAGTAAATTTCATGAGGTCTTTACTAAGGAATCCAAATTTGAAAGACCACAGGGTAATAGAGACTGTCTATATGAAAGAGATTAAAGTAACCAAGCTTGAAATAAAAAGTTGATGACGGAATTGGATGAGGAAAAGGCAATGGGACCGGATGAAGTCTCAGGCAGAATACTGAAAGAATGTAGGGAAGAACTAGCAAGTCCAATATACAACATCATAAAATGCTCAATAGAAAATGGAACAGTGCCAGTGGAGTGGAAAAGAGCTGAGGTGGTTCCCATATATAAGAGCGGAAGGAAGGAAGAACCTTTAAATTACAGACCGGTATCACTAACTAGTGTAATATGCAAGATGTGTAAAAAAGTAATAAAGAAACAATGGATCGGGTTTCTTGAAGACAACAAAATATTATCAAATAGCCAATTTGGTTTTAGAAAAGGTCGGTCATGTGTGACAAATTTATTGAGTTTCTACTCTAGGATAGTTGATAAAGTACAAGAGAGAGAGGATGGGTTGACTGTATTTATTTAGATCTAAAAAAGGCTTTTGATAAAGTGCCACATGAAAGATTACTATGGAAGTTAGAGGAGAAGGGTGGCTTAAAAGGAAGCACATTGAGATGGATGAAGAATTACTTAAGGGGAGAGAAATAAGGACGATAGTTAAAGATATGAAGTCCAAGTGGAGAACAGTAGACAGCGGAGTGCCACAGGGTCAGTATTGGCACCAATACTTTTCTCATATATATAAATGACATGCCAGAGGAGTGAACAGCTACATAAATCTGTTTGCGGACGATGCGAAACTGTGCAGAGTCATTAAACAAAAGAGGATTGTGAAATACTACAGGAAGACTTAAACAAGATCTGGAAATGGAGCAAAAAATGGGAGATGGAATTCAATGTGGACAAAAGCCATGTCATGGAAATGGGAAAAAGTGAAAGATGACCAGTGGGAATCTATAAGATGGGAGATGGAGTAGAACTAGAAAAAGTAAAAAAGGAAAAGGACTTGGGAGTGACAATGGAAGAAAATAATCAACGGTTAGCCATATTGATAGAATTTTCAGAGAGACGTATAATTTGCTAAGGAATATTGGAGTAGAATTTCACTATATGGACAAGGAAATGATGAAGAAATTGATAAGTACTAAAATAAGACCTAGATTGGAATATGCAGGAGTTGTGTGGACTCCCCATAAAAAGAAACACATAAGAAAATTAGAGACTACAAAAAATGGCTACAAGAATGGTTCCAGAATTTAAAGGGATGGCATATGAGGAGAGACTAAAGGCAATGGATCTACCAACCTTGGAGCAGAGAAGAGAGAGGGATCTGATACAAGTTTATAAATTGATTAACGGAATGGATGAAGTGGATAATGAGAAACTGATCCTGAGAGAAGAATATGACTTTAGAAGCACAAGATCGCATAGTAAGAAACTAAGGAAGGGACGATGTCTGAGAGATGTTAAAAATTTAGTTTCCAAAAGATGTGTTGAGACTTGGAACAGTTTGAGTGAGGAAGTGGTATCAGCAAAGAGTGTACATAGTTTTAAAGAAAAATTGGATAAGTGTAGATATGGAGACGGGACCACACGAGCATAAAGCCCAGGCCCTGTAAAACTACAACTAAATACAACTAGGTAAATACACACACAAAACTAGGTAAATACACACACACACACACACACAAAGAAGACCGATTAAATTACAGAAAGGCTGATGTTGAGAATCTCAAGAACTATTTTAAAAACGTAAACTGGGAGGAGATGGAAAACTCCTTAACGGTTCAAGAGAAATATAACTTATTTTTGAAAATATACAAAACTAGGGTCAGGGAATATGTCCCAAAATATAGACCTAAAGAAGAAGGAAAGAAAGATTGGTTTAATGCAAGATGTGCTAGGGCAAAGGAGAAACGAGATGGAGCATGGAAAAGGTGGAGAAGAAACAGAAATCCAGAAAATAAGGAAAACTTCAAAACAGCAAGAAATGAATATGCTAAGGTGAGAAAAGAAGAAGAAAGGAACTATGAAAAAGGACATTGTTGAAAAATGTAAGGAACAACCAAAATTGTTCTACAGATTCATAAATGGAAAAATAAGACAAAAAGAAACAATAGAAAGATTAAAAGGAGAAAATGGAATGGTGGAAGACCCAAAAAGTATGGCAGAACTGTTAAATAGTAAATTTCATGAGGTCTTTACTAAGGAATCCAAATTTGAAAGACCATAGGGTAATAGAGAGACTGTCCATATGAAAGAGATTAAAGTAACCAAGCTTGAAATAAAAAAGTTGATGACGAAACTAGATGAGGAAAAGGCAACGGGACCGGATAAAGTCTCAGGCAGAATACTGAAAGAATGTAGGGAAGAACTAGGAAGTCCAATATACAACATCATAAAATGCTCAATAGAAAATGGAACAGTGCCAGTGGAGTGGAAAAGAGCTGAGGTGGTTCCCATATATAAGAGCGGAGGGAAGGCACTAACTAGTGTAATATGCAAGATGTGTGAAAAAGTAATAAAGAAGCAATGGACTGAGTTTCTTGAAGACAACAAAATATTATCAAATAGCCAATTTGGTTTTAGAAAAGGTCGGTCATGCGTGACAAATTTATTGAGTTTCTACTCTAGAATAGTTGATAAAGTACAAGAGAGAGAGGGATGGGTTGACTGTATTTATTTAGATCTAAAAAAGGCGTTTGATAAAGTGCCACATGAAAGATTACTATGGAAGTTAGAGGAGAAGGGTGGCTTAAAAGGAAGCACATTGAGATGGAAGAAGAATTACTTAAGGGGGAGAGAAATAAGGACGATAGTTAAAGATATGAAGTCCAAGTGGAGAACAGTAGACAGCGGAGTGCCACAGGGGTCAGTATTGGCGGCAATACTTTTTCTCGTATATATAAATGACATGCCAGAGGGAGTGAACAGCTACATAAATCTGTTTGCGGACGATGCGAAACTGTGCAGAGTCATTAAACAAAAAGAGGATTGTGAAATACTACAGGAAGACTTAAACAAGATCTGGAAATGGAGCAAAAAATGGGAGATGGAATTCAATGTGGACAAAAGCCATGTCATGGAAATGGGAAAAAGTGAAAGATGACCAGTGGGAATCTATAAGATGGGAGATGGAGTAAAACTAGAAAAAGTAAAAAAGGAAAAGGACTTGGGAGTGACAATGGAAGAAAATAATCAACCAGTAAGTCATATTGATAGAATTTTCAGAGAGACGTATAATTTGCTAAGGAATATTGGAGTAGCATTTCACTATATGGACAAGGAAATGATGAAGAAATTGATAAGTACTAAAATAAGACCTAGATTGGAATATGCAGGAGTTGTGTGGACTCCCCATAAAAAGAAACACATAAGAAAATTAGAGAGACTACAAAAAATGGCTACAAGAATGGTTCCAGAATTTAAAGGGATGACATATAAGGAGAGACTAAAGGCTATGGATCTACCAACCTTGGAGCAGAGAAGAGAGAGGATCTGATACAAGTTTATAAATTGATTAACGGAATGGATGAAGTGGATAATGAGAAACTGATCCTGAGAGAAGAATGTAACTTTAGAAGCACAAGATCGCATAGTAAGAAACTAAGGAAGGACGATGTCTGAGAGATGTTAAAAATTTAGTTTCCATAAAGATGTGTTGAGACTTGGAACAGTTTGAGTGAGGAAGTGGTGTCAGCAAAGAGTGTACATAGTTTTAAAGAAAAATTGGATAAGTGTAGATATGGAGACGGGACCACACGAGCATAAAGCCCAGGCCCTGTAAAACTACAACTAGGTAAATACAACTAGGTAAATACACACAAACACACACACACAGTTATGTCTTCTGTACGTCAGAAATACTACCTCATTTTTCAACAATAAATTTGAACACTAGAATTGTCGTAAACATATATACCAATATTTATGAAATTTCCTTAGCTTACCAACAAAAATAATGATAATAACATTCTACCAATGCAGAAGTCATACAACACCGTTATGTTAGTGAACAGAGTTCATTAGAGTTTGGCCAAGATATTCACCCCATTGCCGAATCAACTGCTGTTCCTGAGAGAATTTCTCTCTCTCTCTCTCTCTCTCTCTCTCTCTCTCTCTCTCTATATATATATATATATATATATATATATATATATATATATATATATATATATATATATATATATATATATATATATATATATATATATATATATATATATATATATATATATATATATATTTATACATATACAAGTTAACGAAGGGTTACGTTCATAAAAACACTTAAGCGAAACTTGTTTAACCGATTATAACAAGTTTAACCCTGATTTGAACTTCCATTGAGAGTAAGCAAAGCGAGAGTGCATCATAGTACAGTAAAAGATTTAATGAAAGTAAAAATTGTGAAGTTAATCATTTAGGTAGCTTAATTTAAGTCATTATAATGTACACTAATGTATGTATGTACGTAACTTTATAATGTTGATGATCTTAAATTTATGAAGGAGGAGAGTGAAACGGAAAATACACAAACCAGCAACCTGTGGAATGTAAACAAAGTGCGCATCATGGTACCGCATACAAAACTTATGTACCACATTTCCACAAGGCTTTCCATTTTATCCATTGTAGAGTCACAAGTTCAGGTGGTTCTTTTAGCTTTCAAGGAAGATGCGGTCTCACCAGCCTTCTTAATAGAGTCTGCTGACTTGCTGATGGAGTCAAGATGGTGGCAAGCAATGTTATTAGTTTTCTGGCCTCTCTCTTGTCTGTGAATAATACCCAGCTTCACTTCGAGAATAAGACACTTCCTGGTCTTCTTAGGAACGTTAGGCCACATTGCAGGGCGTTTTGGTTGTAAGTTGAACTAGGGAAGATGAGCTGCTGGTGATGCTGTTATGTTTTGACTGGGGAGTGAGTGGTGCACATGATCTTGATCTTGATCTTGATGCTACAGGTGACGCATAATTTCTTCTGAGTCAGGCCTTTGTATCGGTAGCGCCTGTGTTGTCCACGAGAGGCTTGATCTTGATCTTTATTCTACAGGTGTCTCAGGATTTCTCCTGAGGCAGGCCTTAGTACCAGCAGCTCCTGGTGTATTCAAAAGCCTGTCAGCTTGCATGATACGGTGGGGCTTTCAAATTTGGAAAAAATTACCTGGATAAAACTTCGTTAAAGCGAGTTTGGTGTTCGTTAAACGAGCAGATGGTAGTAAAACGAAACCTTCGTTGTAGCGAAATTTCGTTGTGTGAACCTTCATTAAACGGGGCTTGCCTGTATATATATATATATATATATATATATATATATATATATATATATATATATATATATATAACTTTATGTCTGTGTACGAAACGACGTGGTTACGAAACGACGGGTGTACGAAACGACGCTAACCCCGCCCCCACCACCTCTACATCTCCCTCACTACTAGGGCCAGGGGCCTCTCCTGTCCTATCCTTATCTCCCTCATTCTTTGCTTCTCGTTTCTCCTCCCACCATGCCCTGGTTGTGTCTAGGCACTAAGGGCATAAGCCTATAAGGAAGTCGTTGCTCAGCAGCCTTTGACTAGCTTCCTTCTGCCCATCACATCGAGTGTGATACCAATCACCGCAAAACTCACACGCGATAGAATTACCCCTATTGTTTACCTCACCTTTGCACACTTTACAATCAGTGTCGTACATCCTACTTAAGCAAAAAAGAACAAAGTACACAAAAAAAAAAAAAAAAAAAATCGGGAGCAAAAAAACACCATGTTTTACCTTTGCCTCCGCTGAGCAAATGTAGGCTTTGTTTACTCTCAATGGAAGTTCTAGTCAGGAGTCCAACTTGTTATAATTGGTTCTCTTAACGAAAGTTCACGCAACAAACGTTTTTTTAAGAATGTAACTTGTTCATTAAGCGGGGATTGCCTGTATATCCATGTGTGTGTGTGTGTGTGCGTGTGTATTTACCTAGTTGTATCGTACAGAGTTTGAGCAGGGCTCATAGTGTCCTGTCTCCTTATCTCCATTTATATAGTTTTTTCTTTAAAGTTATTCACACTAAGTGCTGTGACAATTCCATTATCCAATGCATTCCATTTTTCCACCGTTCTGTGTGGAAAACTGTATTTCCAATATCCTTCACTGCCTCATCCTGACCTTTTCATGTCCTCTTGTCCCTCCATCTTCCATCAACAGCACCAGGTCTTCTTTGTCTATCTTTTCAATATCATTTTTTGCAGCAGGTCTGGATGTGGGCTGTTCATCCGTGACTACATCTCTGCCAGTCTCTACACTGACACTGAGGTTTCCAGGCAGCTCCCTGCACCCATGTCTTCCACTAGAGCAGAACTGTATGCTGTACTGGAGGCACTCCACATTGTGGTGCCTCTCCATAAGAATGTATATTTCTTTATTGACAGTCAGGCTGCATTGTACGCCCTTCAATCCACCTCCCCCATGGACTGTGATCTAGTTAATAAGCGTCTTGATCTCATCCACGCCCTAGAAGGTGCCGGTGCCACGGTCCATTTCATCGGGATACCCTCTCATGTGGGTATCCCATTAAATGAAAAAGCAGACCACTTTGCTCAGTGTGCCCTACAAGATGACACAGTGGACCCTGGCACTGAGTACACTCTGGGTTATGTTAAGAGTAGCATTAAGGACTTTGTACAAAGTAGCATTAGTGATCAGTTGGAGCTTTGTTGCCATAGGGGCAGTAGCACTAGTCTTCACTATGCACGTGTGTCCCAGAGCTGTGCTTACACCTACGGGAGACACACTGCATCACATGACAGGGTGGCAATGAGGCTCAGATTAGGCTACAAATACTTCTGGGAAGTCAATGCTTCTCCTGGTGTGTGCTGTGTGCTGTGTGCTACACCAAGGGGACACACTCTGCGTCACTATATCATGGAATGTCCTCTCATTGCTAAATTTAGGTCACAAGGTCAGCATGACTTGTACAGCCTCATTGACAATCTCCTAGACTCTGCCACCCTCAGGGATATACTCAGGGAATATCCTCAGTTTGCTCCCAGACTGTAGGATGTCTTAGGTAATAAGTTGTGCAATATGTGTAATTATTTATTGAAATACTTGTATTCTTGTTGTGTATACTGTCCAGAGTTATTTTTGTGATACTTTAACCTTAAGTCTTTGCCCAGGAGGTGGGTGGCAAGGCCCATCCTCCTCCTTTGTTGTAATTATTTATTAATTCAACAATAAATGTATCAATCAATCAATCATCATTGTTATTAGGTCCCCGCGTTCTCTTCTATCTTGTAAGGTTGGCAGTCCTATTTCCTTCAGTCATACTTTATATGTAAGGTCCTCTAATTCCAGCACCATCTTTATAACAATCTTCTGTATCCCTTCCAATTTTCTTACATCCTTTTTAGAGCTCAGAGACTCCTACATATTCCAGCCTTAGGTGTATCCTGCTTGTGATATTTTTTTTCATCATATCTTTATCCATATGTGTGTATGTGTGTGTGTTTACCTAGTTGTATTTACCTACGAAGTTGTAGTTTTACAGGGCCTAGACTAAATTTATGCTCGTGTGGCCCCGTCTCCATATCTACACTTATCCAATTTCTCTTTAAAATTATGCACACTTTTTTTTAACATCTCTCAGACATCTTCCATTCCTCAGTTTCTTACTATGCATTCTTGTGATTCTAATGTCATATTCTTCTCTCAGGATTAGTTTCTCATTATCCACTTGATCCATTCCATTAATCAATTTATAAACTTGTATCAGATCCCCTCTCTCTCTTCTCTGTTCCAGGGTTGGTAGATCCATAGCTTTTAGTCTCTCCTCATATGTCATCCCTTTAAATCCTGGAACCATTCTTGTAGCCATTTTTTATATTCTCTCCAATTTCCTTATGCGTTTCTTTGTAAGGGGGGGTCCACACAACTCCTGCATATTCCAATCTACATAGATCTTATTTTAGTACTTATCAATTTCTTCATCATTTCTTTGTCCATATAGTGAAATGCTAATCCAATATTCCTTAGCAAATTATGTCTCTGAAAATTCTATCAATATGGCTTACCGGTTGATTGTTTTCTTCCATTCTCACTCCCAAGTCCATTTCCTTTTTTTACTTTTTCTAGTTCTACTCCATCTCCCATCTTATAGATTCCCACTGGTTGCCTTTCACTTTTCCCATTTCCATGACATGGCTTTTGTCCACATTGAATTCCATCTCCCATTTTTTACTCCATTTCCAGATCTTGTTTAGGTCTTCCTGCAGTACTTCACAATCCTCTTTTTGTTTAATGACTCTGCACAGTTTCGCATCGTCCGCAAACAGATTTATGTAGCTGTTCACTCCCTCTGCCATGTCGTTTATATATATGAGAAAAAGTATTGGCGCCAATACTGACCCCTGTGGCACTCCGCTGTCTACTGCTCACCACTTGGACTTCATATCTTTAACTACCATCCTTATTTCTCTCCCCCTCAAGTAATTTTCCATCCATCTCAATGTGCTTCCTTTTAAGCCACCCTTCTTCTCTAACTTCCATAGTAATCTTTCATGTGGCACTTTATCAAATGCCTTTTTTTAAATCTAAATAAATATAGTCAATCCATCCCTCTCTCTCTCGTACTTTATCAACTATTCTAGAGTAGAAACTCAATAAATTTGTTACACATGACTGACCTTTTTCTAAAATCAAATTGGCTATTTGATAATAATTTGTTGTCTTCAAGAAACTCAATCCATTGTTTCTTTATTACTCTTTCACACATCTTGCATATTACACTAGTTAGTGATACTGGTCTGTAATTTAAAGGTTCTTCCTTCCTTCCACTCTTATATATGGGAACCACCTCAGCTTTTTTCCATTCTACTGGTACTGTTAAATTTTCTATTCAGCATTTTATGATGTTGTATATAGGACTTGCTAGTTCTTCTCTACATTCTTTTAATATTCTGCCTGAGACTTCATCCGATCCCATTGCCTTCTCCTCATCTAATTCCGTCATCAATTCTTTTATTTCAAGCTTGGTTACTTTAATCTCTTTCATATGGACAGTCACTCTATTACCCTGTGGTCTTTCAAATTTGGATTCCTTAGTAAAAACCTCCTAAAATTTACTATTTAACAGTTCTGCTATACTTTTTGGATCTTCCACCATCCCGTTCTCTCCTTTTAACCTTTCTATTGTTTCTTTTTGCCTTATTTTTCTATTTATGAATCTGTAGAACAATTTTGGTTGTTCCTTACATTTATCGACAATGTCCTTTTCATAATTCCTTTCTTCTTCCTTTCTCACCTTAGAATATTCATTTCTTGCTGTTTTGAAGTTTTCCTTATTTTCTGGATTTCTGTTTCTTCTCCACCTTTTCCATGTTCCATGTGTGTGTGTGTGTGTGTGTGTGTGTGTGTGTGTGTATATACCTATTTGTGTATTACAGGGCCTGAGCTAGCTCTCTGTGACCTGTCTCCTTGTCCATTCCTGTCATATCTCTCTTTCATCTGATTGACACACACCGCGTCAACGACATCACTGCTCAGTTTATTCCACTTATCAATGCTACGATGCGGGAAACTGTATTTTCTCACGTCATTTAAACAGATGTCCTTTATTAGTTTTTTTCCATGTCCTCGGAGATGATTACTTGTGGTCACCTTTATCAACTCTATCCAGTATGTCAATCTTGTTCACCAATTTATACATAGTTATCATGTCTCCTCTTGTTCTTCTCTCTTCTAATGTGGTCACCCCAACTTCCTCAGTCTTTCCTCATAGTCTAACTCCCTGACTCCTGGTACCATCCTTGTTGCCAGCCTCTGTACCCTTTCCACCTTCTTCACATTTTTCTTCATATGCGGTGACCAGACACATGCTGCATATTCTAACTGGGGTCTTATTAAGGTACATAATATCTTCTTCATCATTCCTTCATCTAGGTAGTGGAATGCAAGGCCAATATTTTGAAGCATGTTGTATGTTTTCCAAAAAATCTTGTTAATGTGTTTCTCCACTGACAAGTGTTTTGCAGTTACTCCTAAGTCTTTCTCCTCATTGGTCTCAATTTTCTCATCACCCAGCCTGTAATCCCTGTTTGGTCTGTATCTACTTCTTCCCATTTTCATAACATGGGTCTTGTCTATATTAAATTCCATCTGCCACTCCTTACTCCACTCATATATTTTATCAAGATCTTCCTGTAACTTGTTACAATCTTCCACATTCTTTACTCTCCTCATAATTTTAGTATCGTCCATAAACATGTTCATGTAACTGTCAATTCCTACTGGCATATCATTAACATAAATCAAAAACATGATGGGACCCAGCACTGCCCCTTGTGGAACTCCACTGGTTACCTTCTTCCACTCGGACTTCCTTTCTCTCACCACTGTTCTCATTTCTCTTCCCATTAAGTAATTTTCCATCCATTTTGCTAGTTTATCATTTACTCCTCCAATCATCTTTAGTTTCCACATCAGTCTATTGTGTGGTACTTTATCAAAGGCCTTTCTCAAGTCCAGGTAGATAGCATCCACCCATCCCTCTCTATGTTGTAGTATGTCAGTCACTCTTGAATAAAAACATAATAAATTGGATACACACGATCTTCCTTTTCTGAAACCAAACTGCCTTTCACTCAGAATGTTTTCACTTTCTAGATACTCACTCCACTTAGCTTTAATTACTTCTTCACATACCTTGCACAATATACTAGTCAACGATACTGGTCTATAATTTAGCGGTTCCATTCTACTACCATTCTTATATATAGGCACAATGTCAGCTCTTTTCCACTCTTTCGGGACTAATCCTGTTCATATGGAGGTTTCAACAATATCAAATACGGGGTTCAACAATTGATCCTTACATTCATTTAGCAACCTCCCAGATATGCCATCAGGCCCCATTGATTTATCAATATCCAGATTGCTTATAATTTTCCTTACATCTTCCTTAGTAACCAAGATGTCCTGCATTTGCTTTATTTCCGTAGGCATTCCTCCCATAAAATGCTCCTCCTTTGTAAACACTTTGCAAAAGTTGTCGTTCAAAATTTCAGCTATATCTCCAGCATCTTCATATACTTCTTCCCCGTTTTTTACTTTTTCTATTGCCTCCCTTTTATTTAGTTTTCCATTTATGAATACATTTTTGGGTCACTATCACAGTTTTCCACCACCCTCTGTTCATATTACTTCTGTGCTGCTCTCCTTACTTCAACATATCTATTCCTTGCTGTTTTGTAGACTTCCCTTGATAATACATCACTGTTTTTCTTAAGTTTCTTCCATGCATTTTCTTTGTTCTTTTTTGCTTCTTCACAATTTCTATTAAACCACTGTTTATTATTTAAAGTTCTCTTTCTGTGATATGGCACAAACTTTTTCACAGCAGAGTTATACAAATCCATAAATTTATCGTATTTCAATTGCATATCCCTTTCCTGGTATACCACGGACCAGTCAATTTCATTAAAGAACTCCCTTATATGGTTATAATTTGCCCTAGTATAATTTAATTTTTCCTCCCTGTTCCACAATCTTATTCGTGCTTAATTCATATCCAACTCAAAGCTTAGGACATCATGATCGCTTTTCCCAAGGGACATTCATGTTCAATTTCCTCTTTTAGAGATTCCCTGGTAAATACCAAATCCAACCTTGCTGCAATATCTTGTCCCCTGCACCTTGTTGGTGATCTCACCCACTGTCATCAAGTTATTTGTTGCTACCTTTAACAATTCTTCTGCCCACTCACCACCGTTCACCACTTCGTAGTCTTCCCACACTATTTCTTTGCAATTAAAGTCTCCAACTATCATCACTCTATCCTTTCTGATGAGTTCTTGCTTCATTCTGTCTAGAGCAGTGGTTCCCAACCAGGGGTCCATGCACCCCAAGGGGTCCATGGAAGAATTTCAAGGGGTCCATAGAGATTCTACTTATCTTTTGATTTATTATACTGGAATTAGGAGACATGCAGCTCAGAATAAAATTCATACTACTGTACACAATCCTTAAAACTGAATGCTTAAATGCTAGAATTGCTCTATATTAGCTAACTCATGTCAAATTCACCCCACACAAATTTCTTAGGATGGTCATGAGTCCACATCACTTGATCTATTTCTTGTATCCTTAAGTGAAAAACCTTCTTTCCACTGGTCTAGAGTATTTCTCATCACCATTTGGTACTGTTCATATTCCCAAGCACTGGTTCTGGGTGGTATGTATACTGTTATAATATTAATGTCCCTCTTGCCATCTGTTATAAGCATACTTATCATTTCCTCATTTCTCTTACTATATTCACCTCCTTCACTATCAGATCTTCCTTAGTAAGAACCATTATACCACCACCTCCTTTATTTTTTCTATCATTTCTCCATACTTTGTAGTGTTTTACAACAAACCAGTCTAGCTTTATTTCAAGCCTTAGCTTTGTTTCCACTACACACATTATGTCCAGTTCGTTATTTCTTAGGCAGAAATCCATCTATGTTCATGTAAGTCACTTTTATTCCATTCCTAGTCTCATTCTTCCATGTAATGCCTATTCCATCTGTTTTATCCACCACTTCTTTACCCTCCCATTTCTCATTCTCCAAAAAAACTTGGTCTTTTCCTCCTCTGTTCTTTCGTCATTCCTCCCCTTCACTTGTTACAAGCTCCTTCATTTTCATTCGCTCATCTTGTGACATATTTCTTCTTATGTAAATTGTTTTGGTTTCCTCAGAGTCCTTAAGTTTCCAAGCCCTCCTCAACAAGGCCTCCGCTGCCACCTGAGACTTTAATTTCAATTTTAATGGTCTATTCTTGCCTTCCTCAAAAGCTCCCAATCTCACACTTTCTTCTACCTCAGCATATAGGTCCTCTTCTTCCACAGAGATTTTGTTCAGTAAAGACTTAATCTTGTCATTTTCCTTATCCCTCCTGTCCTGCCAGTTCCTGTTAGTTTCCTCCAGCAATCCTATTATGATCACATATTTTTTCTTTTCAGCAATATCTCTCACCACATACTCATTTTCCTTTAGTGCCTTTACCATTTCCCTCTGCGTAATCCCTTTATTTTCCTCTTCCTGCTTTTTTACTATCTCCCTAAACGACCTTTGTACCTCCTAATGTTCATGGTTCACTTCTTTCATCCTAGTATCAATTGATTAAGGCATTCCTCCTTCCTCAAATCCCCTTCGGATATTTTTATCTCCATTTCCATGAGTTTAGCCTTCATCTCTTCACATTGTTTCCTTAGTTGTTGGTTTTCTTTCTCCATCTCTACTTTTTCCTTCAATAGCTCTTTATTCGCTAACGTTAACAAATAGATCTCTTTTTTTAACGAATCATTCTCGGCTAGAACTCTATCCAGTTCTTCTTCAATGGACAAAATGTTTAGGAACTTACTTTCCAGTGCCTGGATTCTTGCATCCATATCTAGTTTCTCCAGTCTTTTTGGCGTAGTAATAAAACCTTCAAAGTCTCTAGCTTGTCTAGACACCATTTTTGTTATCGTCAACTGATTACGGCCAAAACAATCACCGCCCACACTCTCCTCTCAGGGATCACTCTCCATATTCCTCACTTTCAACACTAAGCAACAGTAGGACATTAACAGGACACTAACTTAGAGTTACCCGGGCCCTGTAACACCATAGGTATTTTTCTTCTTCCGTCCGCGGCGAGACAGCCGTCCTCTCTTAGCGACGACGACGGTGTGTGTGTGTGTGTGTGTGTGTGTGTGTGTGTGTGTATTTACCTAGTTGTATTTACCTAGTTGTAGTTTTACAGGGCCTGGGCTTTATGCTCATGTGGTCCCGTCTCCATATCTACACTTATCCAATTTTTCTTTAAAACTATGCACACTCTTTGCTGACACCACTTCCTCACTCAAACTGTTCCAAGTCTCAACACATCTTTGGAAACTAAATTTTTAACATCTCTCAGACATCGTCCCTTCCTTAGTTTCTTACTATGCGATCTTGTGCTTCTAAAGTCATATTCTTCTCTCAGAATCAGTTTCTCATTATCCACTTCATCCATTCCATTAATCAATTTATAAACTTGTATCAGATCCCTCTCTCTCTCTCTGCTCCAAGGTTGGTAGATCCATTGCCTTTAGTCTCTCCTCATATGCCATCCCTTTAAATTCTGGAACCATTCTTGTAGCCATTTTTTGTAGTCTCTCTAATTTTCTTATGTGTTTCTTTTTATGGGGAGTCCACACAACTCCTGCATATTCCAATCTAGGTCTTATATTAGTACCTATCAATTTCTTCATCATTTCCTTGTCCATATAGTGAAATGCTACTCCAATATTCCTCATGGGCCTGTCACACCTTAACGTTTTAGAGAACGTATGGCTAGCGTATGGAAAACGGTGGCACACGCTCAGCATACGCTTGAATAAGTTATGGGTACGCTGCTCCATCGTTATCTTGAACGGTCTCTCTCGTCTCATGCACAGCGATTTTTGAGCATGCACAAATTCTCCATGCCAGCTTCCATACTTATGCATACGCTGGGGATAAGTTAAAGGCACGTTAGGCGATCGTTATCATTCGTTCTCTGATCGTTCCTCACGCGTTGTATTCATTAGTATAAGACGTGTGTGGGCATCCCTCAGGGAGCGAAACCACCCTTGCAGATGATCCACTGTTTTTCCCATAATTTTAGCCTGATCTTCCCATAATTTGGTTTTCTTGTCAACACGTCTGTAGTCAGTCTTCTTTACATTCCACAGTATGTCATTTTCTGTGTGTGTATTTACCTAATTGTATTTACCTAATTGTAACATACGGAAAGGAGCTATGCTCGTGTTGTCCCGTCTCCATATCTACTAATGTCCAGCTTTTTCTTAAAATCATGAATATTCCTTGCGTTGACCACTTCCACGTCTAAACTATTCCATGCTTCCACCCTTCTATGAGGGAAGCTATATTTTTCACATCTCTCCTATAAGTGGCCATTTTAGTTTTTCCCATGCCCTCTCGACATTCTTTCATTCCACATACACAGATCTTCCCTATCCATTTTTCCATGCCAATCATCACTCTGTATATTGCTATCAGGTCTCCCTTTCTCTTCTGTTTTCCAGGGTCGGAAGTTGCATTCTGTTCAGTCTGTCTTCATAAGTCAAATCTCTTAAGTCAGGCACCATTTTGTTGCAGCCCTCTGTACTTTCTCTAGTTTCCTTATGTGTTTCTTTAAGTTCGAGCCCACTGTATTGTTGCATATTCAAGCCTTGGTCTTATCATTGCAGTAATTATTTTCTTCATCATTTCTTCATCTAAATATCTGAACGCCACTCTTATGTTCCTCAATAAGTTCAATACTTCTCCAATTATTTTGTTTATATGTCTCTCTGGCGATAGGTCATTGGTAATTGTCACCCCAAGGTCTTTTTCTTCATGACTGGTTTTATGTCTTCATTTCCTATCTTGTACATACTCCTGATTCTTCTTTCACTCTTGCCAAACTCTAATTTCTTGCATTTTGTCGTGTTGAACTCCATTTGCCATGTACAGCTCCATTTCCATATTCTGTCCAAGTCTTCCTGGAGTAGTTCGCAATCTTTGTCACATCTCACTTTTCTTAACAATTTTGCATCGTCTGCAAATAGGCTCACATAACTGGACACCCCATCCACCATGTCATTTATGTAGACCGCAAACATTACTGGTGCCAACACTGATCCCTGTGGAACTCCACTCTCCACCAAGCCCCATTCTGATGGTCTGTCCTTAATTATTGTTCTCATTTCTCTTCCTACCAAAAGTCTTCCATCCATTTTAGTAAACTGCCATGCACTCCTCCTACCATTTCAAGTTTCCAGATCAGTCTCCGGTGTGGTACCTTATCAAAGGCCTTTTTTAAATCCAGATATATTCCATCAGCCCAACCATCTCTTTCCTGTATTACATCTATCACCCTCGAATAGTAACATATCAGGTTTGTCGTGCATGAACGCCCTTTTCTAAAACCAAATTGACACTCACAAAGTATGTCATTTTTCTCCAAGAAGTCTGTCCATCTATTCTTCACCACCCTCTCACACATCTTAGCTACCACACTTGTAAGTGACACTGGTCTATAGTTCAATGGGTCTCTCTTGTTACCTGATTTATAAATTGGGACAATGTTAGCTCTTTTCCAGTCTTGGGGCACTACACCTTCCCTTAATGAGGCATCAATTACTTCACAAACTTTTTCTGCCAGTTGCTCCTGCATTCTCTTAAAATCCATCCTGATACCCCATCAGGTCCCACAGCTTTTCTCACTTCTAGACTCCCCATCATATTCTTGATCTCCTCCACAGTTACTTGAAACTCCTTCATAATCCCTTTCTGTTCCATTACCAGTGGCTTGTCAAAAGCAGTCTCCTTTGTGAATACCTTCCGAAAGCATCCATTCATAGCCTCTGCCATTTCCCTGGGATCCTCACTGCAAACTCCATTTACTTCTAAACTTTCAATACTTTCTCTATTTTTGATGTTGTTGTTCACATGTCTGTAAAAAAGCCTTGGTTGGTCTTTACATTTATCAATTATATCCTTTTCTTGTTTCTTTCTTTCTTCTCTTCTAATCAACACATATTCATTTCTTGCTCTTTTGTAACTTTCCCACTGCTTAATCCGTCTTTTCCTTCTCCACCTCTTCCATGCATCCTCTTTTCTTGTTCTAGCCTTTTCACATCTATCGTTAAACCAGTCCTGCTTTCCAACTTCTCTATGTTGTCTTATTGGTACAAATTTTTCCTCACCTTCTTTGTATATTTTTATAAATTCCTTCCACTTTTCATTTGCTCCCTTAGCACTCTTGAATTTCATCCAATTTGTCTCTTGAAAGAATTTCCTTAGGTTTCCAAAATCTGACTTGGCATAATTCCATCTTCCCACTTTATATTCTTCATTTCTTCTAGATTTCTCTTCATCTATCACCTTGAACTCCAAAACTGCATGATCACTCTTTGCTAAAGGGCACTCCACCCTCATCTCCTCAATGACCATTGGCTCTGTACTAAAGACCAAGTCCAGTCTTGACGATGCTCCCTCTCCTCCAAACCTAGTATCTTCTTTGACCCACTGAGTTAACACATTTTCCATTGCCAGTGTCAATAGTGTATTTCCCCATGTTGTCTCTGATCCTCCATTGACCAGTCCTCCCAACACACCTCTTTACAATTAAAATCTCCCATCATTATAGTTCGTTCACAGCCACCCAACATTTCTTCCAGACATGTTCCTGTATCTCTTATCATTTCTTCATATTCCTGTACTGACCATGCATTTGTCTTAGGTGGTACGTACACCACTATGTAGTGCCTCTTTTTCCTTCATTAGTTTCTGCTCTGATCTTTAGCACTTCTGCCTTTCCCATACCTTCTTTCACTTGATCCACCTTTATATCTTTTTAACCAGCAACATCACTCCTCCTCCCATCTTACCTACTCTATTTCTTTTCCAAACATTATATTTCCCTTCTCCAACCATCATCAGGTCTTCTCCCTCTCTCAGTTTTGTTTCAGTAAGACCCACAATATCTGGGTTCTTATCCCTCAAGTAATCGTTGAGTTCTAAAATCCCCGATATCACTCCATTTATGTTGGAATACATTACATTCCGCTCATACGTAAGTTTCTTTAGTCCTTTCTTACTGTACTTTTCTGGGTTATGAACCACTTGCTCAGTCTCATATCCAAGATTCTCCAGAAAAACTCTTTCTTCTCTTCTGTCCTCTCTTCATTTTTTTTCAAAGCCTCCTTCCTCAACTCATTTAACATTTCTCTTTCTTTTTCACCGAGATCTCTTCTCAACCAAATCTTCCTTGTTGTTTCCTGCTGGGCTAACCTCCATGACTTCTCCACCAATTCATCTACATCCTTTTGTGACTTAAATTTGATTCTTACTGGCCTCATACCTTCTCCTGTGAACTTTCCAATTCTATGGAAGTCCTCTATTTCTTGTACTAGGTGTGTGTGTGTGTGTGTGTGTGTGTGTGTGTATTTATAGTCACCTGCTGGTCACCTAACCAGCCTTCCCCAACAGAACAAGCTCTGAGCTCATAGATTGATCTTTGGGTAGGACTGAGAACACAGTGTATTTAACTAGTTGTATTGCACAGGGTTTGAGTGGGGCTCATAGTGTCCATTCTCCACATCTCCATTTATTTAGTTTTTCTTTAAAGTTATGCACACTAAGTGCTGTGACAATTCCATTATCCAATGCATTTCATTTTCCACCGTTCTGTGTGGAAAACTGTATTTTCCAATATCCTTCACAACTGCCTCATCCTGATCTTTTCATGTCCTCTTGTCCTTCCATCTTCTGTCAACAGCACCAGGTCTTCTTTGTGTATCTTTTCAATGTCATTTACTATCTTATACATTGTTATTAGGTCCCCACATTCTCTTCTATCTTGTAAGGTTGGCAGTCCCATTTCCTTCAGTCATTCTTCATATGTGAGGTCCTGTAATTCCGGCACCATCTTTGTGGCAATCTTGTGTATCCTTTCCAATTTTCATATATCCTTTTTAGAGCTCGGAGACCATACCACTGCTGCATATTCCAGCCTTGGACATATCATGCTTGTGATGATTTTTTTCATCATATCTTTATCCATGTAATGAAATACCACTCTTATATTAGTCAACATCTTATATGATAGTCCAAATATCTTGCTTATGTATTTACCTAGTTGTATTTACCTAGTTGTAGTTTTACAGGGCCTGGGCTTTATGCTCGTGTGGTCCCGTCTCCATATCTACACTTATCCAATTTTTCTTTAAAACTATGTACACTCTTTGCTGATACCACTTCCTCACTCAAACTGTTCCAAGTCTCAACACATCTTTGCGGGAAACTAAATTTTTTAACATCTCTCAGACATCGTCCCTTCCTTAGTTTCTTACTATGCGATCTTGTGCTTCTAAAGTCATATTCTTCTCTCAGGATCAGTTTCTCATTATCCACTTCATCCATTCCGTTAATCAATTTATAAACTTGTATCAGATCCCTCTCTCTCTCTCTGCTCCAAGGTTGGTAGATCCATTGCCTTTAGTCTCTCCTCATATGCCATCCCTTTAAATTCTGGAACCATTCTTGTAGCCATTTTTGTAGTCTCTCTAATTTTCTTATGTGTTTCTTTTTATGGGAAGTCTACACAACTCCTGCATATTCCAATCTAGGTCTTATTTTAGTACTTATCAATTTCTTCATCATTTCCTTGTCCATATAGTGAAATGCTACTCCAATATTCCTTAGCAAATTATACGTCTCTCTGAAAATTCTATCAATATGGCTAACCGGTTGATTATTTTCTTCCATTGTCACTCCCAAGTCCTTTTCCTTTTTACTTTTTCTAGTTCTACTCCATCTCCCATCTTATAGATTCCCACTGGTCGTCTTTCACTTTTTCCCATTTCCATGACATGGCTTTTGTCCACATTGAATTCCATCTCCCATTTTTTGCTCCATTTCCAGATCTTGTTTAAGTCTTCCTGTAGTATTTCACAATCCTCTTTTGTTTAATGACTCTGCACAGTTTCGCATCGTCCATAAACAGATTTATGTAGCTGTTCACTCCTCTGGCATGTCATTTATATATACGAGAAAAAGTATTGGTGCCAATACTGACCCCTGTGGCACTCCGCTGTCTACTGTTCTCCACTTGGACTTCATATCTTTAACTATCGTCCTTATTTCTCTTCCCATTAAGTAATTCTTCATCCATCTCAATGTGCTTCCTTTTAAGCCACCCTTCTCCTCTAACTTCCATAGTAATCTTTCATGTGGCACTTTATCAAAAGCCTTTTTTAGATCTAAATAAATACAGTCAACCCATCCTCTCTCTCTTGTACTTTATCAACTATTCTAGAGTAGAAACTCAATAAATTTGTCACACATGACCGACCTTTTCTAAAACCAAATTGGCTATTTGATAATATTTTGTTGTCTTCAAGAAACCCGATCCATTGCTTCTTTATTACTTTTTCACACATCTTGCATATTACACTAGTTAGTGATACCGGTCTGTAATTTAAAGGTTCTTCCTTCCTTCCGCTCTTATATATGGGAACCACCTCAGCTCTTTTCCACTCCACTGGCACTGTTCCATTTTCTATTGAGCATTTTATGATGTTGTATATTGGACTTGCTAGTTCTTCCCTACATTCTTTCAGTATTCTGCCTGAGACTTCATCCGGTCCCATTGCCTTTTCCTCATCCAATTCCGTCATCAACTTTTTATTTCAAGCTTGGTTACTTTAATCTCTTTCATATAGACAGTCTCTCTATTACCCTGTGGTCTTTCAAATTTGGATTCCTTAGTAAAGACCTCATGAAATTTACTATTTAACAGTTCTGCCATACTTTTGGGTCTTCCACCATTCCGTTTTCTCCTTTTAACCTTTCTATTGTTTCTTTTTGTCTTATTTTTCCATTTATGAATCTGTAGAACAATTTTGGTTGTTCCTTACATTTTTCGACAATGTCCTTTTCATAGTTCTTTTCTTCTTCCTTTCTCACCTTAGCATATTCATTTCTTGCTGTTCTGAAGTTTTCCTTATTTTCTGGATTTCTGTTTCTTCTCCACCTTTTCCATGCTCCATCTCGTTTCTCCTTTGCCCTAGCACATCTTGCATTAAACCAATCTTTCTTCCTTCTTCTTTAGGTCTATATTTCGGAACATATTCCCTGACCCCAGTTTTGTATATTTCCAAAAATAAGTTATATTTCTCTTGAACCGTTAATGAGTTTTCCATCTCCTCCCAGTTTACGTTTTAAAATAGTTCTTGAGATTCTCAATATCAGCCTTTCTGTAATTTAATCGGTCTCCTTTGTATGATTCATCTCTATCTTCCTTTCCTTCTTCTATATCCATCTCTAATATTACATGGTCACTCTTTCCCAATGGGCACTTGTATCTTATATCATCGTTAATTGGTATATCCCTTGTAAAAACTAGATCTAATCTTGCCGGCTCATCGTTTCCTCTGAATCTTGTGTTTTCCTTTACTCTTTGGACCATCAAATTATCTATCATTAGGTTCAGGAATCTATCTCCCAGGCATCTTCCCCCATACCACTTTCATAATTTTCCCAGTCTACCTCCTTACAGTTGAAATCTCCTATCAATATCACTTTTCTCCTTTCCTTAATGATTCTTGTAAGACTCCTTATTGTGTCATCTATCATGTCTCTATATTCTTGGTTAGTCCATGAGTTTGTCTTTGGTGGCACATATGTTCCAATGATTGTTAACTCCTTTTGTTAATATGATCTTTGCAACCTTCTGTTTCTCTGAGTTTCGTTTTTCTATATAGTACTTCTTCTGCTGCTGCTTGTGATTTTAGTAATATCTTAATTGGTCTCACTGTTCCTTCTTGATATGGTCCCATTCTATGGATTTCTTCTACTTCCTCTTCTAAGTTCTGTCTATCCTCGTCATTCAGATGTTTTAGTAGGTCTTTTACTGATTTCATTTCGTCTTTTTCCCTTCTTGGTCTATATTTAACATTTTTTCTTTCAGTCCAAAAATAATTACACTTCTTTTTCCGCAATTTCTCTTACTAAATTTTCTTTTTTTTTGAGGACTCCTATCATTTTGCTTGTCATATTTTCATCTCTTTCTTTTAACTGTTCTTGAAATACTTCTTGAAATGATTCCTTGTCTTTCTTATCTTGGATTCTCCATGCTTGTACTTCTTTTTTAATCACGTCTTGTACTCTTTCTTCTTCTTTGTTAACTAGATCTTTTAGCTTTTCTTTTTCTTTCTTGGCTTTACCGATTCCTTCTTCCATCAATTTCTTATAGTTCGCTATGGACTTTTAATTCTTCATTTTCGGTTCTTAGCCTAGTTTCGTTTTCTTCCACTCTTTTTATCCTTTCTTTCAATTTCTAGAGCTCTTTATCCTGTTCTTCATTCTCTTTCATTCCCATACTCTCCTTTATCAATTTATCTAATTTACGTTCGATAGTCAAGACTCTATCAAATAGTGAAGTTTGCGCCGTATCAAAGCCTTCAAATTCTCTTTCTCCCTCACCAACATTGTCATCATCAGCTTTCATTCTTTCCCTTGTCACATACCTGCATTTAGATGGAATATCTTTCTCACTCATTATTATTTAACACTGTATTCATGAAAAAAAAAATGGTCATCTGCTGGTCACCCAGCCAATCTTCCCCATTACAGAGCGAGCTCAGAGCTCATAGACCGATCTTCAGGTAGGACTGAGACCACAACACACTCCACACACCAGGAAAGTGAGGCCACAACCCCTCGAGTTACATCCCGTACCTATTTACTGCTAGGTGAACAGGGGCCACACATTAAGAGACTTGCCCATTTGCCTCGTCACTTTCCGGGACTTGAACCAGGACCCTCTCGATTGTGAGTCGAGCGTGCTAACCACTACAATATGTGGTGTGTATTTACCTAGTTGTATTTACCTAGTTGTAGTTTTACAGGACCTGGGCTTTATGCTCGTGTGGCCCCATCTCCATATCTACACTTATCCAATCTTACTTTAACCCCTTCCTTACCGCAGCCACCCCCCGATATAAACAAAGCGTTCCCCTCCTATACCGCAGCCCCCTGCCCGTGTGCGCACGTGCCTCACGGCCAGATCTACACATTATATTTCTTTCTAACTCAGTGTTATGTACTTTTTTCTAAACATATTTTTGTCATTTTATTAATAAAAGAAAACGTAAACATAATCATAAATTGTGCACTAATCATAAATTCAGCACCACACACTCTGCACCTGGTGAGGGTGGCCCTGAGGCAGTCATAACTAGGCTGTTTCCCCTCACTTGCCGAGAGGGTTTCAACACTGCTGTCACTATCACTCTCTCCTATTTCTTTTTCAGGATCATAGTCTGAATCATATTCATCTGGAGAGTCTTCCAGTATATCCTCACTATCTGTCTCATAATTATGATAATCCTCATCGCTGCTACACGAAGCAGACGCCATTATCTCTAACTAGAGGCAATAGAACAGTTTCACCACGGCCGATACTAGAGAACTGATGTTCTTGGGGGACTGTGGGAATAATATATGTCAAAGAATAGTGATTGGCTTTATAGTTTATGCATGAAAAATTAACTCCGATATTGATTGGCTAGTGGGGGGGATGGTTTTGATACGCTGGGGTGGCTAAAAATAACGCCTCCAGTGTTTGTTTGTTTATAGTGAACCACGTGGAGCATGAAAAAGGCAAAATCCGCACTCAGGCCACGGTTATACACGGAAATGTATTGGTGTGGTACGCACGTACCACGGCGGCATCTTGTGGTACCACGAGGTCGCACGTACCACAAAACAGTCTTGCGGTATGGAAGGGGTTAAAAGTGTGTACACTCGTTGCAGACACTACTTCTTCATTTAAACTGTTCCATGTCTCAATACATCTCTGTGGGAAACTATATTTTTTAATATCTCTCAGACATCTTCCTTTTCTCAGCTTTTTACTATGCACTCTTGTGCTTCAGATGTCATATTCTTCTCTCAGGATCAGTTTCTCATTATCCACTTGGTCCATTCCGTTGATCAGTTTATAAACTTGTATCAGGTCTCCTCTCTCCCTTTTTTGTTCCAGGGTTGGTAGATCCATAGCCTTTAGTCTCTCCTCATATGTCATCCCTTCAAATTCTGGAACCATTCTTGTAGCTATTTTTTGTAGCCTCTCCAATTTCCTTATGTGTTTCTTTTTATGAGGGGTCCTGCATATTCCAATCTGGGTTTTATTATAGTACTTATCAATTTCTTCATTTCTTTGTCCATGTAGTGAAATGCTACTCCAATATTCCTTAGCAAATTATATGTTTCTCTAAAAATTCTATCAGTGTGTGTGTGTGTGTGTGTGTGTGTGTGTGTGTGTGTGTGTGTGTGTGTGTGTGTGTGTGTGTGTGTGTGTGTGTATTTACCTAGTTGTAGTTTTACAGGGCCTGGGCTTTATGCTCGTGTGGTCCCGTCTCCATATCTACACTTATCCAATTTTTCTTTAAAACTATGTACACTCTTTGCTGATACCACTTCCTCACTCAAACTGTTCCAGTCTCAACACATCTTTGCGGGAAACTAAATTTTTTAACATCTCTCAGACATCGTCCCTTCCTTAGTTTCTTACTATGCGATCTTGTGCTTCTAAAGTCATATTCTTCTCTCAGGATCAGTTTCTCATTATCCACTTCATCCATTCCGTTAATCAATTTATAAACTTGTATCAGATCCTCTCTCTCTCTTCTCTGCTCCAAGGTTGGTAGATCCATTGCCTTTAGTCTCTCCTCATATGACATCCCTTTAAATTCTGGAACCATTCTTGTAGCCATTTTTGTAGTCTCTCTAATTTTCTTATGTGTTTCTTTTATGGGAGTCCACACAACTCCTGCATATTCCAATCTAGGTCTTATTTTAGTACTTATCAATTTCTTCATCATTTCCTTGTCCATATAGTGAAATGCTACTCCAATATTCCTTAGCAAATTATACGTCTCTCTGAAAATTCTATCAATATGGCTAACCGGTTGATTATTTTCTTCCATTGTCACTCCCAAGTGTGTGTGTGTATTCACTGTTTGATCTGCTGCAGTCTCTGACGAGACAGCCAGACGTTACCCTACGGAGCGAGCTCAGAGCTCATTATTGCCGATCTTGGGATAGGTCTGAGACCAGGCACACACCACACACCGGGACAACAAGGTCACAACTCCTCGATTTACATCCCGTACCTACTCACTGCTAGGTGAACAGGGGCTACACGTGAAAGGAGACACACCCAAATATCTCCACCCGGCCGGGGAATCGAACCCCGGTTATCTGGCTTGTGAAGCCAGCGCTCTAACCACTGAGCTACCGGGCCGTATGTGTGTGTGTGTGTGTGTGTGTGTGTGTGTGTGTGTGTGTGTGTGTGTGTGTGTGTGTGGACACTAAAAGTATATGGTTCATCATGCAGGGGCAGGAACAATGCTCATAACCCATGCAAATACTCAGAATTTTGCAGCATAGAGGAGGAAAAAACAAATATGCAAAGGATAGTCACAGTGGAGAAAGAAATTAGATGTTTTAGATGTTTGAGGGAGATGATCACTAGGGTTTTTGAAAATCAGGATCAGTTAATCAAGGAAAACAAGGGGCTGAAGGAAAAGTGTGATATGTTAAAAGAAATGGTGAAAATGAACAATGACAAGAAGATAACTCAATGAAATAAAAAGGACAAATGTGAGAACTATGAGCTGGCTTTACGAGACCTACCAGTAAAACTTGATACTAACGTGGGAGTAGAAAAGGGGATAAGCAAAACAAAACTGGAAAAAAAGAAGATGGTCTGGAGGAAAGAACAACACAGAAAAAGGGTATTTCACTTAAATAGTTAAGCAACAAATAAGGAAGGAAATGAAGTATGCAGTCATGCAGGTGATCGAAAAAATGAAAAGTTAGTGATATACAGTGAACAAAAAGAAATGTATGGTCATATATGGACCACAAGAGAAAAAAAAAACATAAAATTTGTGATAGAAAAGGAGGAGAAATAAATGGTTAAGCAAAATATCTCAGCAGTCCAAGAGGAAGAACCCAGTCTTGAATAAGAAGTAGGAGAAATATACAGACTTGGTAAATATAGTGAAGGAACTAAAAGACCCCTAAAAGTTAAAATGAGATCACAAGTAGGAGTAAAAGAAATATTAGCAAGGACTGGAAAGCTGACTAATAAGACAGAATAACAATATTTCTTCCTGATATGAATCAGGAAGAAAGGGAAAAAGATAGAAAACTGAGAATTGAAGCTAGGGAAAAAAAAAAAAAAAAAAAGAGAAGGACAGAGAATGAGAAAAAGAATTTCTACTGGAGAGTGCTAGACATGAGGCTGAGGAAATAGTATATTTGGGAGGGGGAGGGAAAACACTAAGAGTCATATACACAAACATAGATGGATTTATCTCAGGAAGGTTGAAAGTAAGAGATCGTATATCGGAAAAAGAACTGGACATTATATGTAAAACAGAAACAAAGTTAAGCGAAGACATAATAATGTTTGCAAGAGAGACAGGAGGGGAAAAGCAGGAGGAGGAGTGTTGATAATAACTTGAGAAGATATATATGTGGAGGAAGTACAGTACAGAGATGGACTGGCAGAGGTTTTATGCATAACAATTAGGACCAGTGGTAGGGAAAGGAGTATCATAGTAGTATATTTGCCACCGAAGACTAATACATGGAGGTTTGATGTACATAAAGAAATGCAAATGGAAGTGCTAAATTGCCTGGACAATATGTTGAGTGCTACTTGTAGGAGATCTAACCTACAAGCATGTAAATTGAGAAGAGATGGATGTAAATAGTCACACTGGATGTTGGGGGGAGGAAGTGTTACAACTAGCAATGGTAAACACATTGGACCAATGGGTGAAGGACTACACAAGGTATAGAGGGAAAGAACCATCTATGCTGGATTTGGTATTACCCAAAAAAAAAACCAGACTTGTCCAACCATCATATGTACATGATAGCAAAATGGGAAAAGCGATCATGTGATTATAGAAAATGAACAAGAAGATCAGAGAATTTTGAAGTGTAATGAGGGACACAAACAAAAAAGACAGAATCACGCTAGAACAAATTTCAAAGGACTAATTAGTTACTTTCGTGGTACTGAATGGAAGAAAACCATGCAAGGCAAGACAGTCCAAGAGAAAAGTGAAATATTGCTAGACAAGTATAATGAGGGGGCAAAGAGATATGTTCCCAAGTACAGAGTAAAGGAGAGAAAACAGACAATATAATGGTACAGTATGTGTGCAAAAGCTAAAAGTGTGTGGATGCAGCTTGGAAAAAATCAAGGAAGCAATGAAATGAAGTAAATAGGAAACAGTGTAGAGAGGCATGTAATGAATATATTAGAATAAGAATGGAGGAAGAGAGAAAATTTGAAAAGGATTTAGTGAAGAGATGTGAAGAGGAACCCAAGCTCTTTATTAATATATAAATGGAAAAATGACAGAGAAACCATCACTAAGTTAATTACAGTCAACCCTCAGCTATCGCGACTTCGGTTATCGCGTTTTATTGCTATCGCGCACCCATGAAAAGCAGCTAGAACTTCATTATCGCGACCTCGGATGCCTGCTATCGCGTGCCCCGCCATGACGTCATGGAATATCTGAGCACTCATTGGCCAAAACCGCCTTCCCGCCACGATCAATTCGGCTATCGCGTTTTCGGCTATGGCGCGGCTATTTCGGCCCCAATTGGCCGCGATAGCCGAGGGTTAAGTGTAAAGGAAATAGGACATAGGATATAACAAGAAATGAGTTAACTTATGAACAAGAGCTTTAAATTAGTATTTAATGAAGAGGGAGATTTCATAGAATCAAACAACTAAGTGACACAAGAAGGATTAAGAAACATTGTGGAGCATAAGCAAAGAATCAGTAAACTACTAGAACAGGTGGACATGAGAATGGAAATAGGGCCATATGGAGTGTCAAGTTGAGCACTGAGAGAATGTAGAGAACAACTGGTGAAACCAATCTGGGAGTGAAAAAGAGCAAATATAGTCCCAATATACAAAGAACAAAAGACCAAACCACTAAATTAAAGACCAGTATCACAGACTAGTGTTATGGGGAAAGACCAGTGAAATTGTAATAAAAAAAAAGGCTAGAATATCCGGAGGAAAATTAATAAATAGGTCATTCCCAATTCAGTTTCAGAAAAGGAAGATCATGCATAAAACAGATAAGAAAATGAGGACAATGATAAGAGACACTCCATCTAGTTGGAGCACATTCACTAGTGGCGTAATACAGGGTTCAGTGCTGGCACCAATTATATTCCAAGTATACATTAACAATATGCAAGAGGATCTGAGTAGCTACATAAATTTGTTTGCAGATGATGCAAAACTTTTGAGGGTAGTAAGGAAGGCTTTATGGAATTGCAAAAAGATATTAACAAGATCTAGATGTGGAGCCAAGAGTGGAAATTAGAATTTAATACCAAGAAATGCTATGCAATGGAAATGGGTTAAAGTAATAGAAGACCTATGTGGGAATACAAAATGGGAGAAGATATTATAATGAAAAGAAGTGAAGAATAAGACCTGGGAGTGATTATACAAGACACCCTGATTCCACAAAGACATATAAATGGACTATTTGCTTCAACATACAGGACACTAACTAACATCAGGGTGGCATTTCATTACATGGACAAGAGTATGATGAAAAGATCATAAATACTATGATAAGACCTATACACTAGAATATGCAGCAGTGGTGTGGTCACCATACAAGCAGAATATCAAGAAAATAGGGAGAATCCACAGGACCACTACAAAAGTAATGCAAAAAATAAAGGATCTTCCCTATGAAGAAAGACCGAAGGAAATGGAACCACCATCTTTGAAGGACTACCAAGAAACAGGAGATCTAATAACGCTGTATAAATGAGTAAACCACATGGAAAAGATAGATAGATAAGACGTGCTATCACTGACGTAGGATGGAGGTAGCTGTACAAGAGGACACTCAAAGATCATGAAAAGTCAGTGTTTGAGAAACATTAAAAAATTTAGTTTTACACTTATGATGGAACAGATTGAGTGAAGAGATTGTAGCACCAGAAAGTGTGCACAAATTTAAGGAAAAGTTGGATATAGATATGGAGACAGATAATTATGAGTCCTCCTCAAACCCTGTAATATAAAACTAGGTAAATACATACCAAGGCAAATTTTTTTAGTATTTTTTGCTCTTGAGGGTGCTCATAAAGGTGTATTTTCACACCTACCTCGCACTAAGGGACAATCAACTTTAATGGACATGTGGTACCCATTTTAGTCTGTTGCATTCTGCATGTGGAGTTAAAAAGCCCACTTAAAAGTTTATCTGGTGTCACCATGTCCTCATCATAACTCCCAAATCCTTTTTCTTTATTACTCTTCATTATCTTATCTTTACCCATTTCATAGTTCCATGTAGACCTACTTGTAATTTTTCTCATCTCCATCAAATGACATTTCTTAGGATTAAATTCAAGTTTCCACTTCAGACACCAAGCATAAAATTTCACTTAAATTTCTCTGTAGCTCATTACAATCCTCTTGGCTCTTTATAGCTCTTAGCAATTTTGCATCATCAGCAAACGTATCAAAATAGCTATTAATTCTTTATGCATATAATTTATGTCAATCTGAAACATAATAGGTGCCATACAGATCCCTGTGGTACTCCACTCGTAATCTTGCTCCAGTTTAAAGTATTATTATAGTCATTATTTTTTCTGTCCTTCAAATAGTGTTGTTTTTTAGTCCTCCTACACGTTCAAGTTTCCATAATAGTCGTATGTGTGGAATCCTTTTAAAGGCTTTTTTATAACAAGATGTATAGCATCCATCCACCCATCTTTCTCCTGTACTAAATCTACCACTCTTATACAAAAAAAACAAGATGTGTAACATGATCTTCTTTTGTCTTAATCCAAATTGTTTATTTGTAATTACCTCATTTTCTTTCAAATAATACAATTTGACGCTCATCAATGACACTGGCCTATAGTACTAGTTTAGTGGCTCTCTTTTATTACCTCCTTTATAAACTGGTATCATACAGACTTTTTCCCATTCTTTAGGGACTCTTCCATCTTTCAGTGAACCATTTACCACATTCCATGACACGCCATCTGGTCCCAATGCTTTTATAATGCTCAAGTCATTCAACAGCTCATATATTTCATATTTTTCATTGTTAATTTCATGTATAACTTTACACAGCACTCCATCTATAGGCACAACAAAATCTTCTTCCTTTTTATATACTCTCATAATTTTGCTCATCTCATCATGTTCATAAGTCCTTCTGTTTATTTTTTCAAGTTATCACTACTATCTCTATGTTTCATTTTGCCATTTGTATATCTATAGAAAAGTTTTGGTTCCTCTTTGCATCTGTGTACCATATTCTTTTCAAAGTTCCTTTTTCCTTTGCTTCTTATCCTAAGATACTCATTTCCTGCTTTTTTATATTTTACTCTATTTCCTTCATTCTACTGCTTCTTCATCTTCCATGCCTTGTCCTTATCTTCTTTGATCTTAGTACATTTTTTCATGCAAAAAAGGGAATCTGGTCAAGGGCATCAAGAAATAAAAAAAAAAAAGGCCTACTTGACTGCCAGTTCCATTAATGATAATAAAAGTTAACCAAAAGTCTGGGACAAATGTCTATATCAACAATGCTTCCTTTTTTTTTTTTTTTCACTTTGTACATTAGTACAAATCTGAACATCCCCTTATTAAATTTGTCTAATAGTTTTTTTTCATATTTTGTTTGTACATCTTTCTTTTTACATTAACTTATTCCATAAAACTTTTTAAGTTCTTCAGACTTTGTCTGTGTATAGTTTAGTCTCCTATTTCTGTGTTCTTTCCAGTCCTTTGCCTTTATACATTCTAATTCTATTTCTATAACAACATGATCACTTTTCCTAATGGGAACAGATACTTCATATTTGGCATAGGTTATGGTTTCCTTGTAAATACTAGGATAAGCATTGAAGGCTACTCTTCCCCTCTACACCTCGTATCTTTTATCTATCCACTGGTCTAAAGTATTTACCATTGCTAATTGCATTATTTTCTCACTCCATAAATTCTTACACTCTGTTAATTCCAACTCCTCCCAATTTACTTTCTTGGAATTAATCACTCATAAGCAACGACTACATTTTTCTGAGCATATTATCCAAGCATTAGCACACTTCTTGCATCTTATACTCATTTGTCTTCCACGTATTTGCCTTGTGTGGTATATATATATATATATATATATATATATATATATATATATATATATATATATATATATATATATATATATATATATACAGTCAACTGTGAAATCAGTCATTTCGTGAAATGACTGATTTTCTTAGTCATTACATGTATTGCCTGCGGAGGCCAGTCAGTTCACGAAATGACTGAAAATTATAGCCATTTCATGAAACGACTGAATTATTGTCATGCTTGTTACACTATATGGCTATTTTGAATTAGGCAAAATGTGAACTAGTGGTTTGACGATGTGAACTAGCTGTTTGACGTCCATTGACAGCCATGACGTCAGCTCAGTCACACTGAGAGCACACACTAAACACTCAGCTCTGAGTCTCTTTGCTGATTCCAGTTGAATCCAGTTCCTTCACAAGATGTCTGAAAGCATAGAGTTAAAATTTCGTGAAGAATTATATTCTAGGTATGAGAAGTGTCGCAAATATCTCATTCCGAAAGAAGAATATTTCCAAATTATTGAGGACATTCGTACAACTAGTGAAAGGAAGAACACTAAGAGTCGCCATCAATACTACCTTCTGAGTAAATATGAAGTGCTACAGTGTGGTGATATTGAGAAACTTATTAAGAAACGACAAACCCCAGATGAAACACCAGTGTACTATGTCTCCATTGAAGACACTTATGACATAGTTAAGAGGGCCCATGTTGCAACTGGGCACGGTGGTCGAGATAGAATGACTAGAGAACTCCAAGTGAAATACGCCAATATTCAGCGGGATACAGTTGAACTATTCAAATCGTTGTGTCAGGAATGCCAGAAAAAGAGAAAGCGACCAATGACAAAGGGAGTTGTGGTTAAACCTATTCTGACTAGTGAATTTTCATCACATGGGCAGGTAGATCTCATTGACATGCAGTCTATGTCGTGTAGAACTTACAAATGGATTATGGTTTACCAAGACCACTTAACAAAGTTTTGCGTTCTGCGTCCACTCAAATCAAAGTGTGCAGCTGAAGTAGCATTCCAACTAGCTGATATTTTTCTTCTCTTGGGGGCTCCTGTAATTCTTCAATCAGACAATGGTTCTGAGTTTACTGCTCAGATCATTACTGAACTGTGTTCCATGTGGCCTGAATTATCCATCGTTCATGGTAAGCCAAGACACCCACAGAGTCAAGGCTCTGTGGAGAGAGCAAATGGTGACATAAAGGACATGCTTGTTGCTTGGATGGCTGATAATAACTCAACGGACTGGGCAACGGGCATAAAATTTGTTCAATTCTCCAAGAATTCTGCCTATCACGCAGGGATCAAGAGGAGTCCATATGCTGCAATGTTTGGTGTGAATGCCAGAGTCGGACTGACATCAACATCACTTCCACATGAAATCATCAGTTCCCTGCAGTCTGAACAAGACCTTGTAACCTTGCTTCAAGAAAGAGAAACTGATACCAACAATCCTGAAACAGAAAGTACAGTCCACGAACCAGTCGCAACCGAAATTAACGAGGATGAGCAAGAAATTGATGTCAACTCCCAGCGTATAGCTGCCAGTGAACCAGAACAAGAACAAGAACATGAACCTGTATCCCCTCATCACTCTGATCTTGATCAACTGCAACACAGCATCAACTCCCAACGTATAGCTGCCAGCGAATCCCAGAAACAACAAGCGGAGCGTATGGTGAAGAAGCCGAATAGAGTTAAAAGTAGGTGAGATAGGAGACAACGTTGCTCTTCCCATTCCTTTAGTTGATCGAGGTCGTGGAGACCCAAGGAACATCTTAGGAGTTATAGTGAGTAGGAGCATAAGCGATCAGTACAAAGTAGCTACCAAAAGTGGTGTTCTAAAAGGAAGCTATTCAAGGAATCAATTTGACATTTGTCCTGAAAGATTGCTGAGAGAGGTGACATTAACAGTGATACAGAAATTTCTCTCGAGAAGCCGTTATCAAAGAATCTGTCAATGGAGGACAAGGTTTTGTTAAGTGTTCTTGTAATGGTAAAAAAA
>NC_059272.1:6780034-6785034 GCF_017591435.1 Portunus trituberculatus | reverse complement strand
GTTTGAGTAAAAAGTATTCTTAAAATAATATTGGACATGTTATGTAAAAGGCATAGAAAAGCAATACCGTACTAGATAAAAGAACACAAAAGACTGAATAAAGAAAAAATATGATACTAAAGAGATAGTGTTTTGTTACAAAACTGACCTGTTGTCATATCTGTGGTGTAGAAGTGAGGACCAGCACAAAGGTAAAGGTGTATGGCCAGTAACAGTGTGGATGTGGTTAAATACAGTTATGGAACTCTAAAAATAAGCTCCAAGATAAGTTTTATATAAGATAAAGTTTTGCTGAACACATTTGCTTGTTAAGTTCAAGTTCCAGACATATGACATGAATATCTTCTACCATTTTGATGTCTGTGTAAGTCAACCCTATGTACCTAATAATCCATATCTGTGAACAGATGATCATGTATTCACCTAGTTGTAATTTTACAGGGCCTGGGTATCATACTCGTGTGGCCCCGTCTCCATATCTACACACATCCAACTTTCCTTTAAAACTATGCACACTCCTCGCTGACACCACCTCCTCACTCAAACTATTCCACATCTCCACACATCTCTGTGGGAAACTATATTTCTTCACATCCTTCAAGCATATTCCCTTGGCTATCTTTTTACTATGCGATCTCGTAGTTCTATTTAAATTTTCCTCTCTCAACATCATTTGTTCATTATCCACTTCATCCAAACCATTCAACAGTTTATAAACCTGTATTAAATCTCCTATTTCTCTTCTTTGTTCCAAGGTAAGCAAAATCATTTCTTTTAATCTCTCCTCATAGGTCATTTCTGCCAATTCCGGTACCATTTTTGTTGCCATTCTCTGCAATCTCTCCAACTTCCTTATATGCTTCTTTTTATAAGGGGACCAAACCACCCCAGCATATTCCAATCTTGGTCTAATTACCGTACTAATTAATTTCTTCATCATATCTTTATGCATATAATGAAAGGCTAATCCAATATTTCTAATCAAATTATATGTTTCTCCAAACATATTGTCAATATGAACCTCAAACTGTCCATGGTCTTGTATTATCACTCCCAAATCCTTTTCCTTTTCCACCTTTTTCAACACTACTCCTTCACCCATCTTGTATGACCCTCTTGGCCGTCTTCCACTCTTCCCCATTTCCATTACATGACTTTTGCTCAGATTAAATTCCATCTCCCACCTCTTGCTCCACTCCCAAATCATATCCAGATCTGCCTGTAAAATTTCACAATCTTCTTCACTCTTCACATACCTACACAACTTCGCATCATCCACAAACAAATTAATATAACTGTTTACTCCCTCTGGCATATCATTAATATAGACAAGGAAAAGTATTGGTGCCAGCACTGAACCCTGTGGGACTCCACTCTCCACCACCAACCAGTCCGACTTTGCATCCCTTATTACCGTTCTCATCTCCCTCCATCTCAAGTAGTTTTCCATCCACTTTAACACTTTTCCCTTCAGTCCTCCATAAATCTCTAATTTCCATAGCAGTCTCATGTGCGGTACCTTGTCAAAAGCTTTTTTTAAATCCAAATATACACAGTCCATCCATCCCTCTCTCTCTTGTATTTTGTCAACCACTCTTGAATAAAAGCTCAGTAGATTTGTTACACATGACCTCCCTTTCCTAAAGCCAAATTGATGATCCGATAATAACTTATGATCCTCCAGGAACCGTATCCAATATTTCTTTATCACCCTCTCACAAATCTTACCGACCACACTTGTTAAAGACACAGGTCTATAGTTAAGAGGCTCTTCTTTACTGCCTCCCTTATAAATGGGCACCACTTCAGCTCTTTTCCACTCTACCGGTACTTCCCCGGTTTCTAATGAGCACCTTAAAATATCATATAATGGATCTATCTTCTCTACATTCCTTCAATAATTTGTCTGAAACTTCATCTGGTCCCATCGCTTTATCTTCTTTAAGCTCCTCCAATATTTTATATAACTCCTTTTTAGGTATCTTAATGTCATCCATGTACATATTTCCTTCTACATTCTGAGGCTTTACAAACATTGTTTCTTTAGTAAATACTTGTTGAAACCTATTATTTAGCAATTCCTCGATATTCTTAGGGTCATCTATTATCTACTATATAGGGAGGCGGTGGCATAGTGGATAAGGTGGTGAGCGTGGGATCGGGCAGGCGATCCAGCGTGAGGTTCGAATCCCACCACATACAGCCTTAAAACACTTTGCCATTTGTCGAGTGGTTTAAAGTTACCTACATACCACCATGATACCCAGGTTCTAGGTGGTTACACTCAAGATGAGCTTGGGTGGTGATATGGGCCCTAATATGGGTACCACTATAAATAAAATTGCCTGCGCCACTAATGGGTGGAAGCTGAACAGCTTCCATACATTCTTCAAGTGTGCCTACAGGCTATAGGCCTTACCGTTGCTCTCCTTTTAATCTTTCAATGGACTCTCTCTTTTTAAGTTTACCATTTATGAACCTGTAAAACAATTTTGGATGTTCCTTACTCTTGTCTACAATATCTTTTTCAAATTTTCTTTCTTCCTCCCTCCTTACCCTCACATACTCATTTTTTGCCACTCTATAATTCTCCTTAGTATATTCCTGCTCTTTTTCCATCTTTTCCAAGCCACATCTCTCTCTTTTCTTTAGCCTTAACACAAGTTGCATTTAACCAATCCTTTCTTCCTTCCTCTCTCAGTTTATACTTTGGTACAAATTTCATAACTCCTTCTTTATAATATTTCATAAAAATCTCATATTTTTTTCCCACTTCTCGCTTTGTAACATCTCCTCCCAATCTAATGTTCTGAAATAGTTTTTCAAATTTTCTGTGTCCATCTTTCTATAATTCAATCTACCACTCCTGTATGTCTCATCTCTCCTTCGCTGTGTTATTGCCATCTGCATTTCCATAACCACATGATCACTCTTCCCCAATGGACATTTATATTGTATATTCCCACATAGGTACACTTCTCGTGTTAACACCAAATCCAGTCTAGCCGGTTCATCATCTCCTCTATATCTAGCATTTTCTTTCATCCTCTGTTCCATCATATTTTCCATCATTAGATTAAGGAATCTCTCTCCCCATGCTTCCTCTCCAACACCACTTACTAGATTTTCCCAATCCACTTTACAATTAAAATCTCCTACTAGTATCACCTTTCTTTTTTCAGTTAATACACTTTCCAAACTCTGTAAAGTATCCTTGATCATATTGTCGTATTCCCTTAATGTCCAAGAATTTGTTTTAGGAGTTACATAGGTCACCATGATTATTCATTCTTTTCCATCACTTTTTAACCTTATGCTTATCACTTCTGCGTTGTTCTTCCCATACCAAACCTTATCCACATTTATCTCCTTCTTCGTCATAATCATAACTCCTCCTCCACCTTTACCCTCTCTATCCTTTCTCCATATATTATATTTATTATCCAAATTTACCTTTGTTTTTTCATGTAATTTTGTCTCAGTCAAACACACTATATCAGGCTTCTCCACCATCATATAGTCTTGCAATTCCAATCTACTTGACAGTATCCCATCTATATTAGTATACATTACGGTCCACCCACTGCTCCCTCTAGGGGTTCCTCCGCATTCCTTTTTTCCACATACCATTTTCTGACTCTCTCTCCTATAACTCTCCAAAAAACTTTTCTTTTTCCTCTTCAGACCGCTCATCATTTTTCCTTCTTGCCTCTTCTAACAATTCCTTATATCTTCTCCTCTCTTCCTCATTTCTATTTTTCTCACACACCTCTTTACAACCTTCTACCTCTCTTAATTTTGATGTTCTATGTAAAATGTCCTCCGCAGATTGTTGTGACTTCAGTACTACTTTAATCGGTCTCCTTACTCCCTCCTTATACGGACCCAGTCTATGGATCTCCTCCACTTCTTCTTGTAGGTCTTTTTTTTCCTCATCATTTAGATTTTTGAACAGATCTCTTACCGTTTTTAATTCTTCTTTAATTCTCTTAGGCTTATATGTTATATTTTGTTCTTTCATCCCAAATATTAATACACTCTTCTTCTTTTCAGTTATTTCTCTTATCAATGTTTCCTTATTCTTCATAACATTAACCAGTTCCTTAGATCTTTCTTTTTTGTCTTCATTCAACTGATCTTTAATTATTTCTTGTAAACCAACCATCTCAGCTTCCCTCGACTCAGTCCATTGTGTTTTCTTCATTTCCCACTCTCTTTCAAACCTTTCACTTTGCTCATTGATCATTTCCTTAAAGTCATCTTTCTTCTTTACAACTTTCTCCATTTTCTCCTCCAACCATTTCTTGTATTTTTCAACCTCCACTCTCAAGTGTGCATTCTCATCCACCAATCATTCCTCCAGTCTCTTAACTCTTTCCTTCAAAGCCTTGCGGAATTCTCTATCCTGCTCCTCCTCACTCCTCTGAACTTTTAATTCCTTCATCAACTCCTCAAATTTCTTCTCTAGCATAACCAATTTTCCTTGCATTGTTGCTCCTGTTAAAGATGGACTCATATTTTGTATGGCCACTTTTGGTTTTGCTCCCTGGGCCTCATCGGCATATTTTGAATTTGGTAACTTATTCCTTACAGGTCTATCCATTTCATTTCATTCTTCCTGGGAGCGTGTGGATGTGTCGTGGTGTGCACTGGCGGCCAGGCCTGGTAGCTTTGTGTGTGTGGTGAGATGTGTTGGCGGCTGTTTATGGCTGGCCCTTGTGTGGGTGTAAATTGGTTCTCGTTGGTAAAAGAAGAGGGATAAGCTAACTGTTTTTGTGCATGTATTTGTTTACCTTCATTCTTAATGATTCCATGTGTTAGATTACTTTTGATATCTCTCATTTTTCAAGCCTTACAGCTCAACCACATAAATTCATAAACACAGCTCAAACACATAAATTCATAAACAATGTTAGAGATAAGCCTAGTAAGAATATGCTCTTTTAATTGTAAAAAAGCTATTGCAACTGTATTGATGAATATGAAGATGGTTCTAGTGT
>NC_059272.1:6725034-6775034 GCF_017591435.1 Portunus trituberculatus | reverse complement strand
ACACTAACGAGCAATTGTTTGCATGTATTCAGTTTAATAATTTATTTGTAATCACGCCTGGAAGAGTTATTTCGTATAATATAGATAACCCTAGGATATTCTCCCCAGGCTAAGACCTATATATTAAAATGGGATTAAGATTGCAGAATACCATATTACCTATATATATGTCAACTTCTGAAACTTGATAAAGCAATGAAATAAAACTAGATGGGGAAAATGGAGATAACTTCAGGCTCTTCTTAGGTTAATACTTAGAATTAAGGTTACAGATAATGTAATATACATTTACCATAGGAAAACTTGTTCAAGTGAAAAAAAAAAAAAAATGGTGTTTTCACCTAAGAATTGTATGTTAGGTTATATGATCAGGGAGAGGCAGTCTTGACAATCCCATCAGGGATACTAACCTAACAGAAGGGGAGAGCTGTGCCCCTATGGACAACCCCAGTGATATTAATTTAACATGGACCCCTTCAGGGATATTAACTTAACCTAACTGGGAATAACACCATGTGATTTTGAAATTGTTAATGCTGCTTAATGGTATAGGTGATCTTACTTTTAGTGGAATGTGTGTTTGTGTGGATGTGGTGTCCTTCCTCCTGTTCCTTCTAAAACCACTTTACTTTTTATTGTGTGACCATATACCTTATGTTTAAAGCCCATAAACCACTATAGAATATGTTGTGACTAGTGAGATGTTGGTGCGTACTGAAATAAATGATATATAGACACAAAATAGTGATCAGACATGAAGTGGCGGACCAACAGAACATAAACCACATCGACCATGACTCCAACCCAGGTCACTGTGGCGTGTCCAGCCGTAACACATACACGAAAAACACAATTCAGTGTCTGGGATACCAAAATTGGATACACTTCACCTGTAGTGCCCATCCACTTTATTATTTTGCCTTGCATGTACAAACTGCAGCTACACATATGAGAAGTGCACATATGTGAAATATGCTGACCCTGAATGAGTAGATAAAGTGAGTGAGGCAATGGACAAAAGTAGTACTATGGATATAGAACTGAATAACATTCCAGAGTAGGGGTTCTCAAACTTATTTTTGGTTGCGATCCCCTACAAATTAATTTGATAGACTTGCGACCCACCTCTCCCAACAATTTATTTCTGGTGATCATTGTAATGCATTTCCCTTCCTTAGTGTATTTACTTGCTTGTCCATGTACGTTTGTATGCATATATGAATGTGTGTATGTATTTAGCCTATGCAGATAAATACATTTATATGTATGTATGTACATAAAAGCTTGTATGGAGTGCTCTCTCTCTCTCTCTCTCTCTCTCTCTCTCTCTCTCTCTCTCTCTCTCTCTCTCTCTCTCTCTCTCTCTCTCTCTCTCTCTCTCTCTCTCTCTCTCTCTCTCTCTCTCTCTCTCTCTCTCTCTCTCTCTCTCTCTCTCTCTCTCTCTCTCTCTCTCTCTCTCTCTCTCTCTCTCTCTCTCTCTCTCTCTCTCTCTCTCTCTCTCTCTCTCTCTCTCTCTCTCTCTCTCACACACACACACACACACACACACACACACACACACACACACAGAGTGTAATTATTTTTGGACTGAAAGAAAAAATGTTAAATATAGACCAAGAAGGAAAAGACGAAATGAAATCAGTAAAAGACCTACTAAAACATCTGAATGACGAGGATAGACAGAACTTAGAAGAGGAAGTAGAAGAAATCCATAGAATGGACCATATCAAGAAGGAACAGTGAGACCAATTAAGATATTACTAAAATCACAAGCAGCAGCAGAAGAAGTACTATATAGAAAACGAAACTCAGAGAAACAGAAGGTTGCAAAGATATATATATATATATAAAGAAAAATAGAAACGAGGAGGAAAGGAAGAGACACAATGAACTGGTGGCAGAAGCAAGAGAAAAATAATGAAAGGTCAGAGGAGGAGAAGAAGGCATTTTTGGAGAATTATAGGAGACAGGATAAGGAAATGGTATATAAAAGAGAAAGAAGAGAAAAGAATGGAGCAAGTTTAACTAAAAATGATAAGAACAAGAGATTAAAAATGATGTATACAAACATAGATGGGATTTTATCTAGTAAATTAGAATTAAGAGATTACATAAAGAAAGAAGAACCAGATATTGTATGCCTGGTGGAAACAAAGTTAAATGAGGCAATAAAATAGACATAGATAAAAGGTATAATATATGGAGGAGAGACAGAGTGGGTAAAGGAGGAGGAGGAGTCATGATGATGTTAAGGAAGGAGATAGTGGTAAATCAAGTGGAGTTTGGGGAAGGAAAATCAGAAATACTGTATGTTAAGATGCATATTAACAAAAAGGAGTTAACAATCATTGGAACATATGTGCCACCAAAACAAACTCATGGACTAACCAAGAATATAGAGACATGATAGATGACACAATAAGGAGTCTTACAAGAATCATTAAGGAAAGGAGAAAAGTGATATTGGTAGGAGATTTCAACTGTAAGGAGGTAGACTGGGAAAATTATGAAAGTGGTATGGGGGAAGATGCCTGGGAGATAGATTCCTGAACCTAATGATAGATAATTTGATGGTCCAAAGAGTAAAGGAAAACACAAGATTCAGAGGAAACGATGAGCCGGCAAGATTAGACTTAGTTTTTACAAGGGATATACCAATTAACGATGATATAAGATACAAGTGCCCATTGGGAAAGAGTGACCATGTAATATTAGAGATGGATATAGAAGAAGGAAAGGAAGATAGAGATGAATCATACAAAGGAGACCGATTAAATTACAGAAAGGCTGATATTGAGAATCTCAAGAACTATTTTAAAAACATAAACTGGGAGGAGATGGAAAACTCATTAACGGTTCAAGAGAAATATAACTTATTTTTGGAAATATACAAAACTGGGGTCAGGGAATATGTTCCGAAATATAGACCTAAAGAAGAAGGAAAGAAAGATTGGTTTAATGCAAGATGTGCTAGGGCAAAGGAGAAACGAGATGGAGCATGGAAAAGGTGGAGAAGAAACAGAAATCCAGAAAATAAGGAAAACTTCAAAACAGCAAGAAATGAATATGCTAAGGTGAGAAAGGAAGAAGAAAAGAACTATGAAAAGGACATTGTTGAAAAATGTAAGGAACAACCAAAATTGTTCTACAGATTCATAAATGGAAAAATAAGACAAAAAGAAACAATAGAAAGGTTAAAAGGAGAAAACGGAATGGTGGAAGACCCAAAAGTATGGCAGAACTGTTAAATAGTAAATTTCATGAGGTCTTTACTAAGGAATCCAAATTTGAAAGACCACAGGGTAATAGAGACTGTCTATATGAAAGAGATTAAAGTAACCAAGCTTGAAATAAAAAGTTGATGACGGAATTGGATGAGGAAAAGGCAATGGGACCGGATGAAGTCTCAGGCAGAATACTGAAAGAATGTAGGAAGAACTAGCAAGTCCAATATACAACATCATAAAATGCTCAATAGAAAATGGAACAGTGCCAGTGGAGTGGAAAAGAGCTGAGGTGGTTCCCATATATAAGAGCGGAAGGAAGGAAGAACCTTTAAATTACAGGCCGGTATCACTAACTAGTGTAATATGCAAGATGTGTGAAAAGTAATAAAGAAGCAATGGATCGAGTTTCTTGAAGACAACAAAATATTATCAAATAGCCAATTTGGTTTTAGAAAAGGTCGGTCATGTGTGACAAATTTATTGAGTTTCTACTCTAGAATAGTTGATAAAGTACAAGAGAGAGAGGATGGGTTGACTGTATTTATTTAGATCTAAAAAAGGCTTTTGATAAAGTGCCACATGAAAGATTACTATGGAAGTTAGAGGAGAAGGGTGGCTTAAAAGGAAGCACATTGAGATGGATGAAGAATTACTTAAGGGGGAGAGAAATAAGGACGATAGTTAAAGATATGAAGTCCAAGTGGAGAACAGTAGACAGCTGAGTGCCACAGGGTCAGTATTGGCACCAATACTTTTTCTCGTATATATAAATGACATGCCAGAGGGAGTGAACAGCTACATAAATCTGTTTGCGGACGATGCGAAACTGTGCAGAGTCATTAAACAAAAAGAGGATTGTGAAATACTACAGGAAGACTTAAACAAGATCTGGAAATGGAGCAAAAAATGGGAGATGGAATTCAATGTGGACAAAAGCCATGTCATGGAAATGGGAAAAAGTGAAAGATGACCAGTGGGAGATGGAGTAGAACTAGAAAAAGTAAAAAAGGAAAAGGACTTGGGAGTGACAATGGAAGAAAATAATCAACCGGTTAGCCATATTGATAGAATTTTCAGAGAGACGTATAATTTGCTAAGGAATATTGGAGTAGCATTTCACTATATGGACAAGGAAATGATGAAGAAATTGATAAGTACTAAAATAAGACCTAGATTGGAATATGCAGGAGTTGTGTGGACTCCCCATAAAAAGAAACACATAAGAAAATTAGAGAGACTACAAAAATGGCTACAAGAATGGTTCCAGAATTTAAAGGGATGGCATATGAGGAGAGACTAAAGACAATGGATCTACCAACCTTGGAGCAGAGAAGAGAGAGGGATCTGATACAAGTTTATAAATTGATTAACGGAATGGATGAAGTGGATAATGAGAAACTGATCCTGAGAGAAGAATATGACTTTAGAAGCACAAGATCGCATAGTAAGAAACTAAGGAAGGGACGATGTCTGAGAGATGTTAAAAATTTAGTTTCCAAAGATGTGTTGAGACTTGGAACAGTTTGAGTGAGGAAGTGGTATCAGCAAAGAGTGTACATAGTTTTAAAGAAAAATTGGATAAGTGTAGATATGGAGACGGGACCACATGAGCATAAAGCCCAGGCCCTGTAAAACTACAACTAGGTAAATACAACTAGGTAAATACACACACACACCACTACACTACTACTACTACTACTACTACTACTACTACTACTACTACTACTACTACTACTACTACTACTACTACTACTAATAATAATAATAATAATAGAAAAATGTGACAAGCTAGTAAATACTGTTAAAATGAACAATGACATGAAGAAAACACTGAATGAAATATAAAGAGAAAACAGTACCCTTAAGGGGAAATGTGAGAACTATGAAGTGGCATTACAAGGACTAGAGGAAAAGCTAGACGCTAATGTGGGGACGGGAAAGGGAATAAGCAAAACAAAACGGGAAGAAGGTGTTGAAAAAAGAACAAGAGGAAGAGAAGGGGAATATTGTGGAAGTAGTTACTGTATTTGACGATGTGTAGGACACACGGGCATATAAGACACGCCCCCATTTCAGGAGGTCAAATTTACAAAAAAAAAGTTTTTAGTGTATTTTAAGATGCAAGTTTTTTGAGATATGAGCTATGATTCGGTCCATTTTTAATTTTGACAAATGAGTCGTGCTCGGGGATGTTGCCGCTAGTTGGTGGGTCGGCACATCGGATCAACCTCAGTTGAGCTAGTATATACCTGCTTTCCATGGATTTCATGCACTGCGATAGCTCTTTCATCATTTGCACACTCTTTACTTACCTTTACTTACCTCTTTTTTTGTTTAAAGAAAGTGCAGTTTTGATTTACCATATTTGATGGCTCATAAGATGCATGGCCTCATAAGATGCTCCCAGTTATGACAGACATTAAAATGAAAAGAAAAAATAATAATAATTAGTGGATTTAAGCTCAATATGAAGTGAAGGATTTCACTTGACATGAAGACTCTCTTATGCATTTAGGTCATTATCAATTCCAATATTTTTGTATTTTAAAACTTTAATAATTGCTAATAGCCTGTGTACCAATCTTGATGTGAGATATAAACATGTACATGGCATATGGCATTGCCATTGACTGAGAGTCTGGGAGACTACAGAGCTAAAAATTGTCATATTTCTCTTTTTGTCATATTTTTTTTGCAAGTATGCAAGATAAGAATGTTGAAAGATACATGCAGTTTTAATTGTATGGAAGTACGTCTTACCTCAAGGAGTAACAGTATCACACTGTAAAGAAAGCAGTGAAGATTAAGATCACAGATTGGCGATCATGTGTTGTTTTGGTTCATGCAATACATGGTGTATGGTCATTCAGGCAAATTCGTCCTGACTGGTGTCATTCTAAGTGAATTACTGGTAAATATGACTTATTATATATTGTATATGTTGTGTATATATATATATATATATATATATATATATATATATATATATATATATATATATATATATATATTATGTGTGACATTGCTATCCCTCTCATTACTGCAAAGGAAACGGAATAACTGTTCTTCTATATTAAACTTAATGCATGACTGCTAAAAACATGAGAGAAAAGTCACAAGAGATACACAGATTTCTGTAAATGATTGTCATAAGTAAATTAAATTAAGTAATGATGCTGCTTATGTAAGTGAAAATGAGATTGGTAATTTTCTACTAAATATAATGAATGTGAAAAGAAACACAGGATGAGACAACAGAGCAGCTCTTTTTTTGGGCAAAATGAATACTGGCTGATAGCATTGTGGTGTTGTGTCACTTGTCTTGCTTGCCCTGGAACAAATAGAAAATTTTAACTGTGGTTTCAGACATTTCTGCTGCTTCTGCAGTTCTTTTCCTTGCTTAATTTGTAGGTAGAAGTAATCCTTGATTTGCTTTCTCTTTTCATAAGTATTTATTAATCCTGCAGATCCTTGATCTGACTATGCAAGACGATGTAGAATAGGGAAGTGTCTGGGCTATCTTCCATCTAAGCAACCAGATGAGAAATAAGTCAGTTTGCACTTGCATGGCGACCTGACTCACCACCCTTTGCCTATGAGAAATCCCCACCTTGGGTTGAGTGGCAATGTTGCCTGACCTGATATATCACAGCAGCATACATCTATATGAAATACCTGAAGGTCTTTTTTTGTATTTGACACTTATTTATATCTCTTACTATTCAATGAAAAAAATTAGAATATCCTTAGAGCACCATTTGTTCATAATACTATGGTAAAAGAACTGGGATAAGGTGAATATTTTGGTTGGTGATGTGGTAGCATGATGGGCCACTGCCTATGGGTCAGTATATTTTGGTTTTAGCATAGTCACATGATGTTTGTGGATTTAGGCAGCCAGTTTAAATCAGTACATAAAGTAAGGCACTGGTTGTTATTTGGATTAGAAAATCTAGTGTTTTCATCTATAGATAAGGGAAATAGTATATGTAGTATCTTGAAACCACATTGTTGAGATGGCAGGATTAGCAATTGAAAATTAGTCAGGTGACACAACACCTGGTGTGTTGTAAATCACAAGAACTTATAATTTAATGCAGAAGTAGAAATTCAGCCTAAGAATAATATTTTATGTAATAGGTTTACTGTGGGAGTTTTTAAGATTAATGTGTTTGCTGTTTCTAGGTAATGGTGTTGTAAGGCAGTGCAAGACCGCTAAGATGTCCCTCTTTCGCAAGAGCCCAAAGAGCCCTCAGGAGGTTTCTAAAGCCTTGAAGGATGCTCTTACAGCTCTTGAACGGTCTGATAAGAAGGCTGAAAAGGTGAGATTAGTTTAGTACTGTATATTATTTGTCATCATTAAACCCTCAGTGAGACTATATGTAATACATTTGATTATTTGTACTTTAAGAGAATTTAGTCAAGTTTTTTCTTTCCTACTTTCTCTATTTTCATTTTCAGTCCAAAGTTGTATGTAATAATGATAGTAATAGTAATGATATTTATAATAATAATATTAATAACTATGATTACAAATTGTTAATTGATATAGGAGTTGTTACATTGAAAATACATAATGGATTTGAGGGAAAGAATTTAACAGTAGAACAAAGGTTAATCTACCAAAAGGCTAACTGTTAAGGGCATACACCATGGTATGAGCTGTGCTAAGGTATTATTAGTCTGTGTGTAGCATCTTTGAGGGCATTATCAGTTTTTGGATACATATGACATGGACTGGGTAAGGCACTCCAAGCAGTGACATGATGTAGATGTGTGTATGATGCAGCAGGCATCTCTCAAACTTTTGCTCAGCTTCACAGTGATTGGTGAACAGTATGGGCAAACTCCATGTGATTAAGGTGTCCTTATAGCTTGTATGGGCTGGACCAAGGATGATCCTGCACACTTCAGCTATTTCTGTTTAGTGTGGGTGAAAGATGAGGGTGGTACCCGATAAATTGCTCAAGATCAATTGTGCAAAAGTAACTTTATTGAAACAATTGCTTGAAAGGCAGACTGCTCAGAAATAGTAGTTTAATGAGAAATATTGAAAGTAAAAAGAAATATCCAAAAAGTAAGATTCAAAAATAGTTTTATCATAGTCAACTGAATAGTTAAATTAGGAACAGGTACATTTGTATTATTCACTATCCAAACACTATCCAATTATATTATTATTGTTAATTGAACATATATAGATATCTATCCAAACATAATTTCTTCTTTCCTTTTTGCTCTCAACAAAAGTTAGATCCATTTCTAGGGCTTGAGATTTCTAAAATTACTGAAATGTAAAAAAAAAAAAGCAAACATAAAAAGAATGAATATATAACAATCAGGAAAATTATCAGTAGTATCATAAGTCAATTGTTGTTTGATGAAAGCAATTTAAATTTTATGGTGTTTTATTATTGTTTGATTCAGTAAATTTACAATATCAGCAATATACAATCCAGTGCCAAGTATTAACAATTAAGGCAAGACCATAAGGCAAGGCTAATGACAATGAATATGGTTGCTATGGGAAGAAATGGAGAGTTACACGTACAGAGAGTAGCCCAACCACCATGTGGTAATTCAACAGAGAGGAAGCCTTGGAAGACTAGCTGCTAAGTACCATTTTGAAGCTGTTTGAGCAATTTACCTAGATCCAGTGAGGGCCATGATGAGAGGCATACTTGAGTTTGGAGAGGATGAATCTAAGGTACTCCACCCTTAAGGGGAAAATTTGGTTGATTTAGTTGAAAATTCTTGAAAATATGATATTTGGCATCTGACATTGTCACTCTCATCCCGAGCTGTGGGAAGTGTTTGCCAGTTTGCACAGTGTTTTCTCTATCAATTTATCACTTTTTTTCCCCTTGTTACGTTCACCGGTTAAACTGGTAAGATTGGCATCGGAGAGCTGGTGAACAATAACAATTAAAAAAAAACACTGCAGGTTCAACTGGTGAGGAAATGCAAAAGGGGGTCACTTTAAAAAGCTATTGTAATAACCCATAATGAAATTGACTCATATATAACAAGAAACATGAAACACAGATATATAACATGAAACACAGGAAAATGACATACACATATACATATAACACAGTAATAAATACAACAATAAAGAACCCAACTTAATACCTAACAATAATCCTAATCCTATGTAGAGGCAATGTGGAAAACACGGACGAGGGGAAGTGATACTTATGCGGTGTCGCAGTGGTGAAATGCTGGGTGATGGTTGATCCCACGGTAGACCCAAGAGGCGTTGTGTTCACTGGTTGAGGCTTGGATCTCAACTGCCAATCCAGAAAGCCAAGAGCTGGCTCAACACTTTCGGTTGAGTCGAAAGGGGCCGCGCGAATCCAACTTCGGGACAGTAGCGGGGCTTCATGAAACGGTGACGTGGAGGGTTCACGAGACGGTGACATGGAAGGGGAGGCGGAGAGGTGGCGAACGAGGTAACAAGCGGAGGAGGTGATGGTAGTAATGCATGTTACGGGCGGGCCGTAACATTTCCTCCCCCCTAAGACCTCCGTAATGGGCTCATGAAGGAGGTGAGACAGGAGATCTTGATAAGGCGTCGGCGATGATGTTGTCCACCCCCTTGATATGGTCACTTGTAGATGGAAGGGCGGAGTGATCCGGTGTCCAGACCACGGGTTCCGAGGAGAAACGCCTTGAGGTGTTGGAAGGCTTGGTCACAGGTCGGGGTCCAGTGGAAGGGGACGGAAGTGCTGATAAGGTCCGTCAGGGGGGCGGCCAGGGTGGAGAAGTTCTTACAGAAGCGTCTGTAAAAACCAGCCATCCCCAAGAACCTCATGAGAGCTTTCCTGGTGGTAGGAACAGGAAGCCAAGGATGGCCTCCACGTTAGCTCTCTTGGGGTGAACCTTGCCGTTCCCCACCACATGTCCCAGGTAGACCACCGTAGACTTCCCGAAGGTGGACTTGGCCAGGTTGATTGTAAGCCCGGCTTCCTGCAACCGACCCATCAGCCTCTGAAGACGGGTCAGATGTGTCGCCCAGTCGTCTGCAGTCACCACCAGGTCGTCCAGATATGCAGATGTTCCCTTCAAGTCCTGAGTGATGTAATTTATAGCCCTCTGGAAGGTGGCGGGAGCATTAGACAAGCCAAAGGGCATCACTGTGTATTGGTATAGTCCGAAGGGGGGTGATGAAGGCGGATATTATTTGGGCCTCGTCCGAGAGGGGAATCTGGTAGTAACCTTTAAGTAAGTCTATAGTGGTTACAAATTTGGCTACTCCTATACTATCTATAAGGTCCTCTATCAAGGGCAATGGGTAGGAGTCTGGCACCGTCACTTTATTTAATTTCCTGTAGTTGGTGCAAAATCGACTACTACCATCTGGCTTAGATGTTAACAGGCAGGAGAAGCCCAGGAGATATACTAGGTTCTGCAAGGTGATGACAGAGCAGATAGTCTACCTCTTTTTTCATCAAGTCTCTTTTAATGGGTGAAATGCGATAGGCTGGTTGTCTTATAGGCTTGATGTCATTAGATATTAATGTTATGTCATGTTGGATAGTATTACAAACTCCTGGAAGGTCACCTGTGATTTCAGAAAAGTCTAGCAATAACTTCTTAAGATCAGACTGTTGTGAAGGTGTTAAGGAAAGAAACACCTCATCAAGGTTGGACATGATTTGGCTGTTTGAGGGGCGTCCTTTAGGTGACAAGAAGAGGAATTCGATGTCGGACTCTTCCTCGGGGGGCACAGGACCAGACTCCTTCCCTACCAGACATACAGGTACAGTGCGAGACAAGTCGTCCTCTGGTTCTCTGGAGTGGTAAGGTTTCATTAGATTAATATGAACTAGTTGGGAATCCTTACGACGGTCAGGAGTGTGGACCACATAATTTAATGGACTTAGTTTTTGAGCCACAACATAAGGTCCCATGAACTTACTGTGAAGAGCATTGCCTGGAGTGGGGAGAAAAAGTAAAACCTTGTCTCCTGGTTTGAAACTTCTCATGACAGATTTGGGAAGAGAATTCTGTTGCATTTTAGTTTGAGATTTGAGGAAGTTTGATTTAGCAAAAGATCTGACTTCACTGATTTTATTCTTAAGGTTACTGATGTAGTCAGACACACTGGGGCTTGAAGGAGTATTTTGAGTAAACCATTGATCCTTTAATATTTTGAGAGGCCCCTGATCTGTCTACCATAGAGTAATTCAAAAGGGAGTAACCTAAAGAATCTTGAGGAGATTCTCTTAAAGCGAAGAGAAGGAAAGAAATACTTTCATCCCAGTCTCCTTGATGCTCCAAGCAATACTTCTTCATCATGGATTTTAATGTTTGGTGAAACCGCTCCAGACAGCCTTGGGATTGGGGTGGTAAGCCGAGGAGGTAACATGGTCGATGTTTAGCTCATTCACTATCTGTTGGAAAAAATGGCTAGTGAAATTGCTACCCTTGTCAGACTGAATTTGTTTTGGAATTCCTACCGAGGTGAAAAATGTATTAGATGTTTTACAATGGTCTTTGATGTGATGTTCTTAAGAGGGAATGCTTCAGGGTACCTGGTAGTGGGATCCATGAGGGTTAACAAATACTGATTCCCTCGTTTGGTTTTGGGTAAGGGCCCTACGCAGTCTAGAATGATCTTTTCGAAGGGCTCCGTCTGAACTGGAATAGGCGTCAGAGGAGCTGGCACAAGGCGTTCGTTAGGCTTACCCACAACTTGACATATGTGACATGTTTTTACATAGTGTGACACATCCTTTTTCATTCCTGGCCAAAAAAATGTTGAAGAGCCTTCTTGTAGGTTTTTTGGATGCCTAGATGACCTGACAATCCATCATGAGCTAGTTCTATAATGGCTGGTCTTACAGACAAGGGATGACAACTTGATGTGTTTCTGACCAGGTGTCTAGTTGTTTCAGTTCAGGAGGTCTGTAGGCACGCATCAGGACTCCTTCCTGATAATAAAAACAAGGCAATTTAGACATATCCTTTGTCTCACTGGCAACATGTCTGATCTTAGCCAAAGTGAGATCCTGTTCCTGAGCATTAATCAAATTCTCCTTTGAAATGATGTTATTGTACAAGTTGTCAGTAGAGGCAATCATTGGTGGAGGAGGTGGTGAAAGGGCAGGGGACTTGGACTGAGACCTGGTGACTGCACACACTGGGAAGAAGTGAGGGGGATGTTTCGTCCAGGGTCTTAGTGGGACTTTCTGTTAAGGGAGAATCAAGAACAATTAAGTTTGGAACAGCCAAGTTACCCGCAAGATCATTACCCAGTACAAGATGTACCCCCGGTACTGGCAGTTCACCAGGTTTAATGGCTATCTCAACCTCTCCTGAAATGAATGGGCACTGTAAGCTAATATTAGCCAAGGGATAGGAGAGCTGTGATTCGAGACCTGTAAGGATCACCTTCTCCCCAGTGAAAGCCTGTTTGATGTTAGGGATGACATCTTCCCCTAAGATGGATTGGGCAGCACCTGTATCATGCAGAACCTTGATATTTATTGCCTTGTCTTTACTATCAGGAAGGAGTCCTGATGCGTGCCTACAGACCTCCTGAACTGAAACAACTAGACACCTGGTCAGAAACACATCAAGTTGTCATCCCCTTGTCTGTAAGACCAGCCATTATAGAACTAGCTCATGATGGATTGTCAGGTCATCTAGGCATCCAAAAAACCTACAAGAAGGCTCTTCAACATTTTTGTAATGCATGTTACGGGCGGGCCGTAACACCCTCCTAAATTTGACAGTGCCACGTGTAAGTGCTCAAAGAAAGGTGAAGAGTGAAATAGGTTGCCAGAGAGCCTTGAAAAGGTGGAGGGGGACTTTGTCTTCCTCCAAATCAATCCCCACATAAATACATGTCTGGAGCAAGCTACTGACACAACCTTTTACCACAAGAGGCCTACCAAACAAGTAATGATGGTTCTCTGATAGTGATATCATTGGAAAGGTTACAAAAATTGGTCAATCTTATCATGTACAAACAGTTACCTCAGAAATAATGAGTAATAATTTCAAAATGCGTTCTACCTGGCCACAATGAAGTGGGTTGGTCCATTAATACCCGTAAAATACTTTATTTTATTTTATTTATCTATTTTGAAGTTACTACTCATTATTTCTGAGGTAAATGTTTCCACACTCACACTTTATAAGACTGACCAATTTTTGTAACCTTTCCAGTGATATCACTAGCAGAGAACCATCATCACTTGTTTGGTAGGCCTGCCTCTCCTCTTGTGGTAATAGGCTGTGTCAGTAGCTTGCTCCAGACATGTGGAGATGGGAGGAAGATGAAGCAGCTGATTCACATGTCTCCTCAGTCCTCTACCTTTTCAAGGCTCTTTGGTGACTTATTTCACTCTATACCTTTCTTTTAGTGCTTACATGTGGCTTTGTCAATTTTAGGAGACAAAAAGAAACACGCAACAAATTTATAGAGCACTGTGTGGTTTGGGGGGCTGGGGGTGTGAACGTGACAACACTGCTGTGTTCCCCTTCAAGTCACAGGATCCTTCAAACTATCGTACTGCTTCATCAGAAGACAAATTAAAAAACCAGTAAAAAAAAAAAAAAATAAAATGCAAGAAAATCAAAGGCTAAGAGATAAAGGGGGCATGGCAGGAGCTCAGACATTTAGAAGTCCAGCCTTTTAAACCGTCATAACCAGGTGAGAAACACGTCTTGCACCTGGCAAACACTTGCCACAGCTCAGGATGAGAGTGATGATGTCAGATGCCAAATATTATATTTTTCAAAAATTTTCCACCAAATCCACCGAATATCCCTCTTAACTCCTCTGCTGGCAAAATAAGTCTGTGTGGAATGTATGGCTTCTAGGAAACAGACATGACTGCAGTGGAGAAATGCTGCTTCCAGATACGCTTATTATCCACAGTGACATAAAGAACTTAAGAACATAAAAAAGAGGGAAGCTGCAAGAGGCCACCAGGCTTACACGTGGCAGTCCCTGTATGTTTAAAGCTACCTAATTCCATCTATTATCCCCATCCATGAACTTATCTAATCTTCTTTTAAAGCTCCCTATTGACTCAGCCCTAACTGCATGACCACTGAGACCATTCCACTCATCAATCACTGTTTGAAAACAAGTTTCTTCACATTTCTTTCCTAAACCTGAATTTTTCAAGTTTAAACCCATTATTTCTGGTTGTCTCCGCTACTGATCCTGAGAACTTTGTTCATGTCCCCTTTGTTAAAACCCTTATACACTGTAAAAACTTCTATCAGTTCTCCTCTTAACCCTTTCAGGGCACAAATAGGTTTTTGGGTCATGTCTGTAAGATGCAAATTCGGCCAAAAAATTGAGGTTTGCAAAAATGGAAAAAATCAATATTCTCATGCATAGTAGAGTGTTACACATCTACTGTAAAAAATTTAGGTCTCTACTCATCCTGGAAAGTGTTGCAGTAATGATGGGAAGTTAGCTTTCTGGTGGTACGTTGTGCGCTGTTGAGTATTGCCATCGTAGCAGGTGGTTATTTTCTGCACAACTTGTGCAGGTGTTCTCATTAAATTACACAGAATTTTCCACCTGATTTGAACTGCAGTTGCTCAGAACTGCTTCAGAATGTGCTAGGGTAATTATTTTTCACACCTGTGCATACATTATGTCCACACAAATAATATAAAATACGTTTTCAGAATGTTTTCTTGATGCACATACTATCATGAGCGAGGATACGCATGCCCATATATGGTAATATACGAAATACGCAATATATTATCAATAAACTAATAATATCTGGCATATCTGCTCTCTAACAACAAGATTAGATCATTACTCTTGTTATTTCTGTAAATAAATGCACAAATAGCCACTAACGACGTCGTAAAATAATAATAATTGTGAAACAGGGGGCATCTGATACTCTACTGTGTGGATGCCATTGTGACTATATTTTTCTTACCACACAACTGATGGTGCATCCCATGAGTTGAGGGAGGGTGGGAGAATGTCATCTGGCAACTAGCAGCAGCCAGGAGGCGCAGTTTAATTCTGTGACTCGTCAAATATGGGACCACGATCGTGGACAGGAGGCATTTCCCTCAAAGCCACGATTGTGGTCCAGAGCACTGAAAGGGTTAACCTACATCTCTAAGGAATGCAGATTGAGTTTTTTCAGTCTCACTTCATAGGGAATATCTCTCATTCCCTGTATCTTTAGTCCTTTGCACTAACTCCAACAGAGCTATATCCTTCCTGTAATGTAGGGACCAGAATTGTACTGCATAGTCAAGATGTGGCCTGACCAGTGCCAAGTATAATTTTAGCATTACTTCTTGACCTCTGCTTTTAACACTTTTAAAAATTAATCCCAATACTCTATTTGCTTTATTCCTGGCCTCAGTACATTGCTTCCTTGTACCGAGATCAGAGCTAACTATAACTCCTAAATCTTTCTCATACTTGGAACTTCCTAGTGCCTTGTTATCTATCATGTACTTATTGCTTGGATTATCTCTACCTATGCTCAGTACCCTGCACTTGTTGATATTGAACTGCATTTGCCATCGATCTGTCCATTCTTTCATCCTATCCAAGTCTGCCTGCAAGACCATGGCATCCGAATCGGACCTAATTAATCTACCTATCTTTGTGTTGTCTGCAAATTTACTAATGTCATTGTTAATTCCCTTATCCAAGCCATTAATATGTATTAGAAATAATAATGACCCTAAAACTGAGCCCTGTGGCACCCCACTAACTATTTCCCCCCCATTTGAAATTAGATCCATTAATTACTACCCTCTGTCGCCTGTCATCTAACCACGCTTTAATCCAGCCTATTATTCTACCCTCTGTACTGTGTGCTCTAATCTTTTTGAAGAGCATCTGGTGAGGTACCTTGTCAAAGGCTTTACTGAAATCCAAGTATAGAATGTCATGATTATCACCCTTATCTGCCGCCTCATAAACCTTACTATAAAAACTCAACAAGTTTGTAAGACACGACTTTCCCTTCGTAAATCCATGTTGTGTTTGATTTATCAAGCCGTGTTTGTCCAGGTGTTCCCTAATGTTTTTGCTATTATTGATTCCATTAATTTACCCACAATTGAAGGTAAGCTGACAGGCCTGTAATTAGATATTAGGGTTTTATCTTCACTAAGCAGCTTAGCCTACTGGGCCACCTGGACTGAAAGCTGGAAAGCTACAGACATGCATCACCTTAGTCATTCTGTAGTTAATGGTCATCCTGTTTTCCTCAGTTCATGCCTGCACCTGTGCCAGAGTTGTCTGCAATGGTAAATAGTCTAAATTTTTGTTACTGACTTGGATGCCTATGGTGCAGTCATCCACATACTTCATTGATTAGGAGGAAGGAGGGGATGAAAGCATCATTCATGATGAGGAGTCACAGTGGATCTGTGTTGGTGCCTTGAAGGATCCCACATGGTAGCTGTTGGGAAGTGGAGGCAGACCCCTGATAGTGGATAGCCTGCCACCATTCTGTGAGGAAGTTGGCAAACCATGCTACCAGGTTGTGTGAGGAACCCTGACTGATGGCTTTTTTTAAGGGGAAATTTGGTTCTTGTGATACAGTATCATTTTTTTTGGCTCTCCTATCCTTATTTTTTCATCTAATTGAATAATATTCAGACACGGTGTGTATTAATATGTATTGTTTTTATACCGTAAATATGATATAGATACTTCTGGTAGTTTTTTGTGCAAAAATATTTTTTTGCTAACAAAAAAAGATTTTCAAAATCACAAAATAAAATCATAACTAATAGTAGTATGGCAATATCATCTTGATCAGAGGTAATGTGACTATCGGCGTACACATAAACTAAGTTATAACAATTTCATTACACTACAAAATAATAATTTTTTTATTCATTATTTTGAGTTTAAAAGTCTACCTTGAATTTAATTGTGGGAATTTGATCATGGCTAAGGTCATGTTTGTAAAGATGAAGTTGATGATAATTTTGCTGCAAGAATTTTTAAGTTGAGTCTATTACTGAAAAAGTTATTCAACAATATATGCACAAAAAGAAAAAGTTTGGGAAAACGCATTTTTCTGTTAACATTCTTAGTACACCCGTATAACTAACTCCAACATGCACCAAATACAAATATTTATTCACATAATCCTTTGACATCTTCTTAAAGGTTGTAGTGGTTATTTTGATAGTATGAGGCCATGGATAGCATATAAAAGTACCTACACAAGGTGAATTCTCCTTTGTCTGGTAGGCTTTTAGCTCCTGGTCCTATTTTTATCATATTGATATTACTTTAAAGTATATTAATATGACTTTGAAACTTATAATGGATATATCTATATCAATTATGAAAATAACATATTCTATAGGTATTACTGCCATAGCCAACCCACCTCATTGTGGCCAGGTAGAACCTATTTTGAAGTTACTACTCGTTATTTCTGAGGTAAATGTTTCCACACTCACACTTCATAAGATTGACCAATTTTTGTAACCTTTCCAATGATATCACTACCAGCAAACCATCATCACTTGTTTGGTAGGCCTGCCTCTCTCTCCTCTTGTGGTAATAGGCTGTGTCAGTAGTTTTGCTACAGACATGTATTTATGTGGGGATTGATTTGGAGGAAGACAAAGCAGCTGATTCACATGTCTCCTCAGTCCTCCACCTTCTCAAGGCACTCTGGCAACTTATTTCACTCTTCATCTTTCTTTGAGCACTTACACATGGCATTGTCAAATTTAGGAGACCAAAAAGAGGTGCAACAAGTTGACGAAGTTCGCACTGTGGGGTTAACGTGCGCTGCTGGGTTTCCCTCCAAGTCACAGGCTCCTCTAAACTATCATACTACTTCATCTGGAGATAAATAAAAATAAATAAATAAAAAAAAAAAAGATGCTAGAAAATCAAAGCCTAAGAGATAAAGGAGGCGTGGCACAAGCTCAGGTATTTAAAGGTCTGGCCCTTTAAACTACCATAGTCAGGTAAGAAACTTATCTTGCACCTGCAAACACTTCCCATAGCTCGGGATGGGAATGATGATATCAGATGCCAAATATTATATTTCAAGAATTTTCAACCAAATCAACTGAATTTTCCCCTAAAGTCCATAAAAAGAACAGCTAGACAGGTGTTTTTTATGTCTAGGTAGTAGGTGAACACTGAAAGTGTAATGGCAGGTAGACATGGCTTTAATCCTTAAACTGCTGGCATGTTTTGCTGTGCCTGGTCTCATGCATGAGCATATTCATACAAAAACACCTCACTTAAACCTCTGTATCTTGTCTACTAATACACTCACATTACTGAATGAAGTTTCATTGTAAAGCCTATGCCCTTAGCTGCCCTTTGACATTAATCTGAACACTACATAAGCATTAATGGAACAAATATGGAAATTTGAAGTAGGAAATTTGAAAACATGTTATTGACAAATATCCAACTCTCTTGGACTTCTTTTCTGTTCTTGAGCAATAAAAAGGCATTTCATTTATATAGTTTATGTGAAACACATTCATAGAAAACCCAACTCCTGTGTTATTTTAAAAGCAGTGGTTAACATTATTTACTAAACTTAGCAACAGGCCAGCATCCACACTAATATGCTGCCATTATATTGTGTAACAAAAAGGAAAGATGGAAAATAGAAAATAATGCTACTGTTTTCTCTCTCTCTCTCTCTCTCTCTCTCTCTCTCTCTCTCTCTCTCTCTCTCTGCTCTTACCTCATGTAACAATTAATTATCGAATATATGTCAGCATTATTTTTATCCTCCAGGACAATTTAAACTGGATACTGGGCCACAATTGACAAGTGGGCTATAATTTTGATATGCCTCTGTCACCTTTCCTGTTCCTGTATAGATATTATATTGTCCATTATTGAATTTATTTTCTTATATTCTCTTTAACCATGTAGTATATGTATTCTCCACTAATAATGTATTTGCTTATTATCCAATATATCCTCACCATCTGGGATAATATAATCATCTCATTTAGCTTCCTATTTGTGGGTTGTTAGTTATGATAATTTTGTCATCTTAGCCTTTTTTTTTGTTAAACTAGGATACTATTTTTTTTTTTACTTTCTGGTAAGTTGAAAATGTCTATGATAACTAGCAAACTTCTGTAAGCTTCCAATGTTCTTCCTGAATCCATTCTGTTCCTCCTCTGACTAATTACTCTCCTTTACCTATGGTATCAGCTTTGTATTATTTATATTAGCATTTACAATGGATATGACACTCATTACAGCTACAGATGTGTGATTCTCTATGTATCACACCACTTCCTTCACATGATAAGAATAGAGTAGAAGGCTCACTCTCTGACTGCAGAGACAAAATGAAATAGTCCCATAATACTGGAATATGAGATGAGGAGTGGGGGTCCATCATAGAAAATGCAACTTCCTTCATTCCTCTACCCTCAACTCACCAACAAACTAGGTAAAATGTCTTTGATTGAAGTCTTACCATAACTACTCATTAAATCCTCAAATCATTTCAGCAGTATCTTTGAAATGAATGGCTCAGGTTTTCATACAGCATTTTTTTTCCAGGCACAAGAGGACACCAGCAAGAGTTTAACACAGATCAAAACAATGCTTTATGGCACCACTGACTCAGAGCCACAAGATATCGTCCTGGCACAACTGGCACATGAATTTTACAACACTAACATGTTGCTGCTCTTAATTCACAATCTTCATAGAATAGACTTTGAGGTTAGTGAAATTATAATTTTAGATATCTAGTAGTTAGTTAAATGACTGCTTATGAGAATGATCCTTTTTTAATAATTTGTATTTACATGGGAAAGGAATGTGTATAAGTATCAAGGCAGGTTGTAATGGTATTAGCAGTGGCAACACATGGCTATGGTTAGTGGGAAGGTTGCTTCAGAAAAAGAATGGCACTGTCTGAATATAATGGCAAGCAGGACAGTGACTAGGAAAACACAAGTGTGGTGGGAAGACCAAGGCAAAATGCCAGTAAAACATTCTATTCAATTAGACATTGACCAAAGTTGAACTTTGGGTTATGTGTAATGACCTATCTACATACTCTGGCATCTTAAAAAAACAACATACTATCTATTAATGGCAAAAATACATGAAAGTACAAAAATCCAGCAGGAAAACTCACTGCAAAATACAAAATGCATCATTAGAAACGTTTCATCTTCTGTTGTTCACTTAGGTATCGGCCGTGCAACCGTGTTTTCTTTTATGTATTAAATCAAAAAAGCATAATTTAAGGGCAAACTTTTTTGCATTGTTCTTACAAAAGTTTTCCATGCATATGAAGAATAAGGTCCCAAAGATTTTTTTTTTTTCCAAGGCCTTTAAATCTTGATTTTAATTATAATATATATATATATATATATATATATATATATATATATATATATATATATATATATATATATATATATATATATATATATATATATATATATATATATATATATATATATATATATATATATATATATATATATATATATATATATATATATATATATATATATATATATATATATATATATATATATATATATATATATATATATATATATATATATATATATATATATATATATATATATATATATATATATATATATATATATATATATATATATATATATATATATATATATATATATATATATATATATATATATATATATATATATATATATATATATATATATATATATATATATATATATATATATATATATATATATATATATATATATATATATATATATATATATATATATATATATATATATATATATATATATATATATATATATATATATATATATATATATATATATATATATATATATATATATATATATATATATATATATATATATATATATATATATATATATATATATATATATATATATATATATATATATATATATATATATATATATATATATATATATATATATATATATATATATATATATATATATATATATATATATATATATATATATATATATATATATATATATATATATATATATATATATATATATATATATATATATATATATATATATATATATATATATATATATATATATATATATATATATATATATATATATATATATATATATATATATATATATATATATATATATATATATATATATATATATATATATATATATATATATATATATATATATATATATATATATATATATATATATATATATATATATATATATATATATATATATATATATATATATATATATATATATATATATATATATATATATATATATATATATATATATATATATATATATATATATATATATATATATATATATATATATATATATATATATATATATATATATATATATATATATATATATATATATATATATATATATATATATATATATATATATATATATATATATATATATATATATATATATATATATATATATATATATATATATATATATATATATATATATATATATATATATATATATATATATATATATATATATATATATATATATATATATATATATATATATATATATATATATATATATATATATATATATATATATATATATATATATATATATATATATATATATATATATATATATATATATATATATATATATATATATATATATATATATATATATATATATATATATATATATATATATATATATATATATATATATATATACACAGTATACAGTGCTTACTCCAATTTAGCGAGAAGTGGGGCGACATTGTGAGTCGCAAATCGCAAAGTTGGAAGTATTTTTTCTATGGGAAAAATTGAATATGGTGGACCCCTCGCCAATGGTTGCCTAATTTTTCAATATTTTCCTAATGTTTTGCCCATATTTATATCACATATATATTGAGCCAGGTATCTTTCCATATGAATGATCAGTGATTGTACAATGGCTACGAGAATAAAAAATCTGTCCACCATAGGTTTTTACAGCTTTTTCAATTTTCTCACTTTTTAAACACCATTCTCACAGTTGATTCTCCCACACCAAACTGGAAATATCACAGTTCCTTTTCCCATCTCTTTTCATCTCAATTATCTTCATCTTCTGCTCCAAAGTTAGCGTAATGTTTTTCTTGGTTGGTGGCACCATGTCGCACAAAGTCGAGCACAAGGATTCCTCCAAATTTGCAGAGAGAATTTCTTGGAGGTGTACGTAAACAAATGGAAGGCAGGAGGGAGTGGGGCAGTGTTGCCAGATGAGCTTCATTGAATTACCGCCATATTTTTATGAAAACTAGCCAAAAGCCACCAAACTATGATAAATATAATATAAATATGATAATAATATAGTATAATATGATAAATATAAATAAATTAATAAAATATTGCCTATATAATACAGTAATATATAATTTGCGGGAATGCTCTCTCTCCCGCCACCACTTGCAATACTGGGAGAAAGCAAGATGGGGAAATTTTTAAAATGGCAATTTTTGGTCCTTGGTCACAAAGTTGGCGTATCGCAAAATTTGAACTCGCAAAATTGGATTAAGCACTGTATATATATATATACAGTAAAGTCCCGGGTTACGTCGGTCTCAAGTTACGTCAAACTCGTAGTTACGTCAGTCCACTATAAGGCAATTTAAGATTAACAAAATTGAAAATTTATAAATCGTAAAGTGCGGGATTTATTGTTATTGTTGGTGGTTGCCCGCCACACGTTTGAATACAATAACACCCTGCCTCACTTCCACCACACTGTCGCCCCTGGCAAGAGTGTTATCCTACTTCTGCGTTTACTAACTCAAGTTCTTAGTATCTTGCTCAATGGCAACAAAGAGAAAACTTCTTAGTCACAGCAGTGATGCTAAGAAAAGGAAAACCATTACGCTACAAGAAAAAAGAGGACATAATTAAAAGACATGAGAAGGGAGGCAGCCGCTGTGTGTGAGGGAGGGAAGAAGAAAATGGGAAGCTCGTTACCATGACAATGGGGAGGTTGACGACCTTGAGGGCTCGCGCATCCATCACATCAATAACAACTCTGGAGCCTTCGCCTGGGCCACATGACACTCGCAGCTCACTTGCACCGTCTGCGCCTGTCTGTTGATCCCTATTGCATTTCCTGCCCCGTTGCCCACGCTTCTTCTCCCACCGCACTGCAGTATGCTCCCAGCTGTCCACCCTGGGCGTCACAACATTCGACCTGCCCACCCTTCTGGCAGCCTCAGGCGTCCACCCCTCTCTGCAACCTGCAGTCTTTCGTGTTCGTGGCCCTAATCAACAACAAAAACAATCTCGTGTTTCATATTCCTACATACTTGTAAATAATATAACAATATAACCTTTAACTTACCTGAATGACCATAAACAATGATTGGTTGAAAACTCCATAATATGCTTTGAAATGTACGGAAACTCGAGTTACGTACAAAATCGACTTACGTCATGTTTCAGGAACGTAACTCTGACGTAAACCGAGACCTTACTGTATATATATATATATATATATATATATATATATATATATATATATATATATATATATATATATATATATATATATATATATATATATATATATATATATATATATATATATATATATATATATATATAGATAGATAGATAGATGTTTATATATATATATATATATATATATATATATATATATATATATATATATATATATATATATATATATATATATATATATATACACACACACACACACACACACACACACACACACACACACACACACACACACACACACACACACACACACACACACACACACACACACACACACACACAGACTTACATATGAGCGAAATGTAATGTATTCCAACATAAATGGAGTGATATCGGGGATTTTAGAACTCAACGATTACTTGAGGGACAAGAACCCAGATATTGTGGGTCTTACTGAAACAAAACTGAGAGAGGGAGAAGACCTGATGATGGTTGGAGAAGGGAAATATAATGTTTGGAAAAGAAATAGAGTAGGTAAGATGGGAGGAGGAGTGATGTTGCTGGTTAAAAAAGATATAAAGGTGGATCAAGTGAAAGAAGGTATGGGAAAGGCAGAAGTGCTAAAGATCAGAGCAGAAACTAATGAAGGAAAAAGAGGCACTACATAGTGGTGTACGTACCACCTAAGACAAATGCATGGTCAGTACAGGAATATGAAGAAATGATAAGTGATACAGGAACATGTCTGGAAGAAATGTTGGGTGGCTGTGAACGAACTATAATGATGGGAGATTTTAATTGTAAAGAGGTGTGTTGGGAGGACTGGTCAATGGAAGGATCAGAGACAACATGGGGAAATACACTATTGACACTGGCAATGGAAAATGTGTTAACTCAGTGGGTCAAAGAAGATACTAGGTTTGGAGGAGAGGGAGCATCGTCAAGACTGGACTTGGTCTTTAGTACAGAGCCAATGGTCATTGAGGAGATGAGGGTGGAGTGCCCTTTAGCAAAGAGTGATCATGCAGTTTTGGAGTTCAAGGTGATAGATGAAGAGAAATCTAGAAGAAATGAAGAATATAAAGTGGGAAGATGGAATTATGCCAAGACAGATTTTGGAAACCTAAAGAAATTCTTTCAAGAGACAAATTGATGAAATTCAAGAGTGCTAAGGGAGCAAATGAAAAGTGGAAGGAATTTATAAAAATATACAAAGAAGGTGAGAAAAATTTGTACCAATAAGACAACATAGAGAAGTTGGAAAGCAGGACTGGTTTAACGATAGATGTGAAAAGGCTAGAACAAGAAAAGAGGATGCATGGAAGAGGTGGAGAAGGAAAAGACGGATTAAGCAGTGGGAAAGTTACAAAAGAGCAAGAAATGAATATGTGTTGATTAGAAGAGAAGAAAGAAAGAAACAAGAAAAGGATATAATTGATAAATGTAAAGACCAACCAAGGCTTTTTACAGACATGTGAACAACAACATCAAAAATAGAGAAAGTATTGAAAGTTTAGAAGTAAATGGAGTATGCAGTGAAGATCCCAGGAAATGGCAGAGGCTATGAATGGATGCTTTCGGAAGGTATTCACAAAGGAGACTGCTTTTGACAAACCACTGGTAATGGAACAGAAAGGGATTATGAAGGAGTTTCAAGTAACTGTGGAGGAGATCAAGAACATGATGGGGAGTTTAGAAGTGAGAAAAGCTGTGGGACCTGATGGGGTATCAGGATGGATTTTAAGAGAATGCAGGAGCAATTGGCAGAAAAAGTTTGTGAAGTAATTGATGCCTCATTAAGGGAAGGTGTAGTGCCCCAAGACTGGAAAAGAGCTAACATTGTCCCAATCTATAAATCAGGTAACAAGAGAGACCCATTGAACTATAGACCAGTGTCACTTACAAGTGTGGTAGCTAAGATGTGTGAGAGGGTGGTGAAGAATAGATGGACAGACTTCTTGGAGAAAATGACATACTTTGTGAGTGTCAATTTGGTTTTAGGAAAGGGCGTTCATGCACGACAAACCTGATATGTTACTATTCGAGGGTGATAGATGTAATACAGGAAAGAGATGGTTGGGCTGATGGAATATATCTGGATTTAAAAAAGGCCTTTGATAAGGTACCACACCAGAGACTGATCTGGAAACTTGAAATGGTAGGAGGAGTGCATGGCAGTTTACTAAAATGGATGGAAGACTTTTGGTAGGAAGAGAAATGAGAACAATAATTAAGGACAGACCATCAGAATGGGGATTGGTGGAGAGTGGAGTTCCACAGGGATCAGTGTTGGCACCAGTAATGTTCGCAGTCTACATAAATGACATGGTGGATGGGGTGTCCAGTTATGTGAGCCTATTTGCAGACGATGCAAAATTGTTAAGAAAAGTGAGATGTGACAAAGATTGCGAACTACTCCAGGAAGACTTGGACAGAATATGGAAATGGAGCTGTACATGGCAAATGGAGTTCAACACGACAAAATGCAAGAAAATAGAGTTTGGCAAGAGTGAAAGAAGAATCAGGAGTATGTACAAGATAGGAAATGAAGACATAAAACCAGTCATGAAGAAAAGACCTTGGGGTGACAATTACCAATGACCTATCGCCAGAGAGACATATAAACAAAATAATTGGAGAAGTATTGAACTTATTGAGGAACATAAGAGTGGCGTCAGATATCTAGATGAAGAAATGATGAAGAAAATAATTACTGCAATGATAAGACCGAGGCTTGAATATGCAACAATACAGTGGGCTCCGAACTTAAAGAAACACATAAGGAAACTAGAGAAAGTACAGAGGGCTGCAACGAAAATGGTGCCTGACTTAAGAGATTTGACTTATGAAGACAGACTGAAAAGAATGCAACTTCCAACCCTGGAAAACAGAAGAGAAAGGGGAGACCTGATAGCAATATACAGAGTGATGATTGGCATGGAAAAATGGATAGGGAAGATCTGTGTATGTGGAATGGAAGAATGTCGAGAGGGCATGGGAAAAACTAAAATGGCCACTTATAGGAGAGATGTGAAAAATATAGCTTCCTCATAGAAGGGTGGAAGCATGGAATAGTTTAGACGTGGAAGTGGTCAACGCAAGGAATATTCATGATTTTAAGAAAAAGCTGGACATTAATAGATATGGAGACGGGACAACACGAGCATAGCTCTTTTCCCGTATGTTACAATTAGGTAAATACAATTAGGTAAATACACACACACACACACACACACAAATACTTTTACATCTACTTATGAAGACAATATCAAGTTGAGATTATAGCATCATTCCGATTAGCAAGAAAATGAATTTTATTATAAAAGGATTGGTTAGAAACCATAAATCTTAATTTGACTAAAAATTTACTCTAGAAGAAAGCGGTGTGTTCCGCCTGGCTCAAGACGACGGAAAGAATTGATGGAACAGTAAAAAAAACAATGGAAATTGTTGAAGATGACAGAAAAAGTGCTAGTGTGACGCCTCCTTAAGTGCTGCCGCATAGCGGGATCGAGGATCGCTATATATATATATATATATATATATATATATATATATATATATATATATATATATATATATATATATATATATATATATATATATATATATATATATATATATATATATATATATGTGTGTGTGTGTGTGTATATATTTATATTCTTTATCCTGTAAATTCACAGATACGGTATTTGGGAATTACTACCCTTGATTCGATATACGGTAAAAAAAATTCACAGATACGGTATCCGCTTATGTCATCTGAGAGGACCCAGTGCGGGGGACCAGGGGTGATGACGTTATCCACGCCACACCTCCCCACCACTCACAATACTGACTTTAACTTGACCACCCTTGGAGCCTGTTACCTTTTCCCCTCCCTCCCTTTTTTTTTTTTTTTTTTTTTTTTACTGCATTACATATTACTTATATGCATTACTTATTAGATGAATAAATGTAATATTAAAGGATCTATTGTAAGCACAAATATATTCATAATAATCATGGCAAACACTAAAAGCCTATTGCCAGCGGCGAACCATGCAGCAACTGATAAAGGGCACAGATGGGCCGGGCAAGCCCACTATCAGAGAATGGTAGAAGTCGTATAACATCAAGCACGCCTTAGATAACATCAAGTCATCTTGGGACGAAGTGAAGACATCTACCATGAACTTGGCGTGGAATAAAGTATGGCCAGAATGCGCGCATGACTTCCCAGGCTTCGCTGAAGACAACATCAGTGCGATCAGAAATGACATAGTAAATCTGTGCCATAGGGCTGGCTCCGATGAAGTTGATGATGATGATGTTCAAGATCTATTGGAAAGCAATGCTGAACCTCTCTCAAATGATGAATTTATAGAGCAAGACAAAGCATCACAGGAAACAGAAAAAGAGAGAGATGAGGAAGAAGAACCTGTGTGTGGTCTGGACATAAAAATTCTTAGAGAATGTCTCGGTGGTATTGAAAAAAACCCTGAAGGAACATGACCCAAATCCTGCCAGGAGTAGCAAAATGGCTCATGACGTAAAGAAAAGTGTCAAAATTTATCAAAAAATCTATGATGAAAAAACTAGAAAAACCAAATAGTCCTCCATCTACTCGTTCTTCTAGCCAGTCAGACATGCCATCCCTGTCACACCTGCCGATCCTGCTACAGCTGGCTCTTCCTCCATATCCTTTTTCTTCAAAGCAGTGAAACGTGCCGACCCTGCTACAGCTGGCCCTTCCACATCTGCTTCCGACAGTGCAGACGACGACGTCTTATCATCGTCTGTCCACTCAGTGGAAGATGAGTAAGGGCTGAAATCCCTACTGTCCAGTAGCCTAGGGAGGAACATTATCGGGTAGAACGCATGGCAAGTGAAAAGTAAATAAAAACTTTTTTTTATGATTATTTTCATGTACAGGCAAACCCCGTTTAACGAAGGTTCACACAACAAAATTTCACTATAACGAAGGTTTCATTTTACTACCATCTGCTCGTTTAACGAACACCAAACTCGCTTTAACGAAGTTTTATCCAGGTAATTTTTTTTTCCAAATTTGAAAGCCCCACTGTATCATGCAAGCTGACAGGCTTTTGAATACATCAGGAGCTGCTGGTACTAAGGCCTGCCTCAGGAGAAATCCTGAGACACCTGTAGAATAAAGATCAAGATCAAGCCTCTCGTGGACAACACAGGCTCTGCCGATACAAAGGCCTGACTCAGAAGAAATTCTGTGTCACCTGTAGCATCAAGATCAAGATCAAGATCACACACACCACTCACTGCCCAGTCAAAACATAACAGCGTCACCAGCAGCTCATCTTCCTTAGTTCAACTTACCACCAAAACACCCTGCAATGTGGCCTAACGTTCCTAAGAAGACCAGGAAGTGTCTTACTCTCAAGTGAAGCTGGGTATTATTCACAGACAAGAGAGAGGCCAGAAAACTAATAACATTGCTTCCCACCATGGCTTGACTCCATCTACTGTCTACTATTTTCAAGTCAAGATACTCTATTAAGAAGGCTAGTGAGACCTCATCTTCCTTGCAAGCTAAAAGAACCACCAGAACTCATGACTCTACAATGGATAAAATGGAAAGCCTTGTGGAAATGTGGTACATAAGTTTTGTATGCAGTACCATGATGCGCACTTTGTTTACATTCCACAGGTTGCCGGTTAGTGTATTTCCCGTTTCACTCTCCCTCCCTTCATAAAGTTAAGATCATCAACATTATAAAGTTACGTACATACATACATTAGTGTACATTATAATGACTTAAATTAAACTACCTAAATATTTAACTTCATAAAACTTCATTAAACCTTTTACTGTACTATGATGCACTCTCGCTTTGCTTACTCTCAATGGAAGTTCAAATCAGGGGTTATACTTGTTATAATCAGTTCGTTTAACGAAGTTTCGCTTAACGAAGTGTTTTTAGGAACGTAACCCCTTCGTTAAACGGGGGTTGCCTGTATTTTCATTTCTGTAGGGATGACTTTTGACGTGCTGGAACGTGTTCCCTATTATTACATGTTATAACGGGTTCGGTATACAGTAAATTCGATTTACAGTTAGGTTTCCAGTAACGCACCTGTACCCTATAACGAGGACTTACTGTATATATATATATATATATATATATATATATATATATATATATATATATATATATATATATATATAATATAGTATAATATAATGCACACGCGTATCTATGGCTGCAGTATGAATTCCAAGGTACCATGGTCCTTAATATTCACCATGGGGTTATAGGGTTGTGTTTATTTTGGGTATGTAAGACAACCTCTTGATTTAAGAGCCTATAAAATTGGCAAAGACTTGTGCTATACTTCAGCATATACAATGTTGATCGTAAATTAGGTTGGTGAGCATCAGGAAGAAGATAAGCCTACAGTAAGTCTCAACTTGTTATATTAAACACGGCAATTTTGATAGCCAAAATTTTAGGAAAAAGTTGCATTCTATATTTGATCAAATACGGTAATTATCTCTCAGATTGCTTCCTCTCTGTAACAAACACATATATTATCCTGTTTTCCCCACATCACCAGGGTTTTACAGTTACATATTTACACTATCTCTTTCTTCATAGTGCACAGATTTTTCTTAGTATGATACCTGGTGACAGGCAAAGTCCGGCTTGGTAGGAAGCTGGTAAGTAATGGAGCTAATCGCTGTCTCCCATGGAATGGCGGACATGTTAAAGTTTCCTGCCTCCTCAGCCTGCTCTCTAGCGGCATTTCCCACAAGGCACACCTGCGTAGTTTGAATTACAAATCCAAGAGGGGTTCAAAAGGCTTCATAGAACAATACTGTAGCATCAAGGCACCCGAGTGACAAGCCAAACAATATGCCGCAACTTTCCCTTTATTCATTATGTTCCAACCTATAGACCGAGACTACATTCACTACACATAAACAAGTATCGTTTGCCGTAATAAGCACTCACCAGTGACTTTCATTTTATAAATAATATTACTTGACCTTCTTACAAAGTGTGATGATGATAATAATAAAGGCTGCCACAATAAACTTCAGCACAGGAAGGTGTATACACAAAGTTACGATGACTTGAACATAATGATAACAGTGAAGAACATACATGAAATAAACATAATAACTCGCAACATTGCCGGCTCCAGCTGTACCCGGGAATCTTGAAGTTAGTGGAGTAGAGTCCAGGGGTAACGTCCCCCACGAGCGGTGGGTGATAAGTGCCACTAGCGGTCCCAGTCCCGCTCCATTACAACTGGCTCTCTGCCTTGAACCCACCCGAACTCTTCCAAACCCACACCCCGAACTTATACATAGTCACAAAGTACATCTTACAGGCATTCTACATATACGTGTACCTCTTACATATACATATACATATTACATATACATCATACATGAAAATACATACACAACTTACATATAGATTTAGCAAATAATATAACCCAAATAGATAATGACACAAATGACGACTCTTCCAAACCCACACCCCGAACTTATACATAGTCACAAAGTACATCTTACAGGTATTCTACATATACGTGTACCTCTTACATATACATATACATGAAAATACATACACAACTTACATATGTATTTAGCAAATAATATAACCCAAATATATAATGACACAAATGGCGGCTAATATATGCCAATAAAGACAACAGTCTTTACCACCAAAACTGCTCATTGGAAAACCCGCAGCGATAGTAACAACCTACTAACACGATGCCAGAATCGTGTTACAAATACCTTTTCATAAATTAAAGTAAGCTTTTGTCAGATGTGTATAAACCTTTACCACAGAACCCTTGAAATGTCTTAATGGAATCCTGGGATTCCTCAGAACACAGTTTGAGAACCATTGGCTTAGATTATTGATGAATGATAGAGAGTTAGTGACAGGACACAACTCTGAGGAACACCATTATAAATAGATTTTAAAGAACAGTGACTTAACTGCAGCAACCATAGAATGATGAGAAATGATACTTGTTATGAAGTTACAGATTGGATGGTAATAGCTGTTGAAGGTAGTTTGGAACTTTTTGAAGCTTTACCCCATAACCTCTTGCCCTATCCTGATTACTAACAGAGGATTTTGTTTGTCACCCTTGTTTTATTTCTTATGTCACTTGAAAAATGTCTATCTCTAAGAAATCTTAATTCAAATGGCTCTTCTATCCAGTTTTATTTTTCTTCCAGATTCATTTAGTAATTCTGCTACCCTAGACAGGTTTCTGAAATCTGTTTGATCTAACTCAAGCTTTGATTCAAGCTTCAGTAAAACATGCAAAAATATGGCATTGAAAGCAATAATATTATAGAGTACTGGAGGATCTGTGCGTTATGTCCCGTATTAAATCCCATAACACATAAACAGAGTGGAAATGACGAGGCAAAGTTAAAATTTTTACACCAGCACCATTCCACTGTTCTGTGCATACCAGATAGAACTTGGCAGTGTGTTTTTCATTATAACTAAGGTACATTGAGATCCGCTAACTGTTTTGATAGCACACATGAATGTCAGCGTTAGTCATTGCGCCACTTATTTTCATACAAAATGAACTTAACTTGTCAATGAATTCATCATTATCTTGCCTGGCTGTCAAATGGTTGAGAATGAACATGTCTAGTCTCAACAGGTAAGGAATTTTGTTGGTATAGTCTGACCAGCCTTAATTTACGGCCGTGGGGGGACGAGCGTCTCTGTACAGTGTTGCCACGTTTTCACTACTGTTGTTCTGTTAATATCTCTCTCTCTCTCTCTCTCTCTCTCTCTCTCTCTCTCTCTCTCTCTCTCTCTCTCTCTCTCTCTCTCTCTCTCTCTCTCTCTCTCCTTTGATTCTTTAGTAAGTCATTTATAATTGTATGTATATATATATATATATATATATATATATATATATATATATATATATATATATATATATATATATATATATGAGTGGCACGAGGTCAGTCATGTCGCCACCAGCAATGTCAAGGCCACCAGCTGGGTGTGGAAGAGTTGCCGCTCGCAAGTGAATAATGCTTTTTTTTTTCACCTAGGTATTGGCATATACCTACTACATATTTTGTAAAAATCAAAACTACACATTAGCTTGGCTTACAAATTATGAATGCGATTATGCCTCACCCTTGAAATTAATGTAAAAGCCAGTAAATGTGAGCATTTTATCTTATAATTATAGCAACATCTGGTACTACAAGGTGAGGCTATTCGGCCTGGCCAGGCTGGGTTCATCAGTATTGCTGCCACTCACAAGACTTCTACTATTTTTTTTTTTTTTTTTTTTTTTTACTTTGGATAATAGATTATTTCTTTTTTCCATGCTCATTATCTTATATCTGTAATGCTGATATTATTACACACCCTAAACATACGCTAAGTACCATTATAAGTTACTACAGTTGATATCAGCAACACTGTTGAATATGTATGCCATGTTTGTATGGTACTACGTATATAGTTTTTTTATGCATATGATGGTTACTGTTGATTCAGCCATCTATATACACAAGTCGAAATTTTATACATCTGAATTGATGGTATTTGCGATGCCTTGTACACCAATAACTTCCATTTCACATCGCATTTTTTTGGAAACGTGGCAGCACTGTAGAGCTCCCCTCGCCCCACCATAGCCGTAAATTAAGCTCGGTCAGACTATAGCACTTAAACCCTCCATAAAATGCTCTTGGAGGGTATTGCACCAACCAGGTTAGGGCCAGTGGCGCCACCAGGGGGTGGCCTGGGGTGTCCGCGGCCACCCCTTCAAATCTGCTGGCCACCCCACTGGCCAGTCACAAATATCGATTGGCAGTTTACAATTTTGCCAGCATTTGAAAAATTTTTCAAGATCTTGAAAAATTAACCCTAACCTTTGAAAGCTTGAAAGAAAAAGTCTAAATCCCCAAAATCTTGAAAAATCTACACCGACTGTATAAAAGTCGTATAAAATGTTAGAGAGAGAGAGAGAGAGAGAGAGAGAGAGAGAGAGAGAGAGAGAGGTGGCGCTGGTTCAGCTGACGGCCTGATGCATACAATACACGTGGTAATGTAACATTACATCAGTTGAGCAAACACCGTCTGTGTGTCGCCTTCAGTACGTTCTTCTGCTTTGCTTTGCTGGTAAGTGTATCCTACTAAAATTAAACTTAAGCGTTAATTAATCATATTAATCTTTACTGATATATTTTCATACTCTGGCATAGTGTATTATTCACTTAAAGACACTCATTATTCATGTCCCATGAGAAAATAGTAAAGCTGAGTGTGCCATTCGAGGTGTGGTGTTGAGTAAATTGAGTAATCTACCTGATGAGAGGGGCAAAAAAAATGCCACAGTAAGTGGGGTCACTGGGGTGTACTTGTAAGTATAATGTTTCTTATGGAGCTACAGTCAGCTATCATTAGATTGGAAACACTATAGTGTCTGGGACATAAAGTGGACAGTACTTATAGGTTCACACACACACAAAAAAAAAAAAAAAATAATAAATAAATAAATAAATAGTGCATCTTATGTTTTTCTGGTGATATGATATTTTGAATTTGGTAAAATTGTTGCTTTGTTCCCTGGTGGTGGCTCAAGGCATAATGTATGTATTAAGTACTGTATGCCTGGCATACAGTACTTACCAGAAACAGAAAACTTGAACTTTTTGTACTTTCTTGAACTTTTTGTACTTTCTGCATTCTGCATTCACAGAGTACTACCTACAATAAAGATCTTTAATTTACCGTTTATTTGCAAGACTTGTTTTCCGTTCTGTAATAAAGCAGCGATATATAAGTGTCCGATATAGAGAGGGTGTACTATTGTAATTTTGTAAGAAAGATGTGTTTCCATTTGCCTCACAATAAAACTGCAGCACTGAGGATCTACAATACGAAATTCCCCAGCTCAAGTGCATTCTTGAGAGAAAGCAAGCTAGTAGTGAGGAAACACCAAAGAGTTTAATGGACCTCACTGCCTTTCTGGAGCCATATAGAGAGGTATTCCATGAAATGTTTAAACTGTGCAAAATTGCACTTGCATTACCTGTGAGTACCTCATCCTGTGAACACAGCTTAGCTTTTCTGTGCTTAAGTTAATCAAAACAGCCTTGAGAAGTACCATGACTGATGAGTGTTTAAGCAATTTGTGGGTGCTCAGTGTGGAATCAAGAAGGGCTAAGGCCTTAAATCTTGATGAGTTTGTGGATACGTTTGCCAAAAAACACAGCAACCGGGGAATAATGTTGTTCTGAAAATGCAACTGCAGCACTGAGGATCTGCAACAGGAGAATAAAGTTGTAATAATATTACTAGTAAAATAAAATTCCTGAAATTATGACTTTTTAATTCTGGTGTACCACCCCAAATTTTAAGTGGCCCCCTCCCCATGGCCACCCCTATGAAATTTTTCTGCAGGCACCACTGGTTAGGGCATTACTAGGCAGTAGTAAAACTAAATTGTACTGGCCCACAAGATGATATCAGTAATTCATGCAATGTGCCATATCTCTCATTACTTAAGGAAAATAGAATAACAGTTCTCTATTCAATTTAATGCATGGTTTTGCTTATAAAATTTGGGGGGGGGACACAAGAGACATGAAGATCTCTGCAGGTGATTATGTCATAAGTAAGGCCCATACTATATGAGCGTTTACAACGCAGCAGGTCTGGCGCAACGTTAACGCTTATGAAATTAATCAACGTTTATGAATGGAAAGCAAATTTTCAGTCTATACAAGCGTTTTTAGCTCTTGGGTAGTCGGCATTGATCGTACGTCCGGCACTGTTAATGCATCTGAAGGCGTTGGTGGCGCAACGTTTTCAGCGCTTGTCATACTATACTGTACATTTCACGGCAGTTCTGCCACGGTGTCCGTAGAGGATTGGTAGTAACATTGATTTAGTATATTATTACTCATCTCAGTGTAATAACAAGTCTCTCAGCAGGAGGAATACTTTTCTTCATAACTGTATAATTTTTCCTTATTTTCTGCATACTAAACACAGAAGTTCATCAAATGATGTCACTGACATTCTGTAATACTGGAAAAACTTGTTGGGATACATTCTATGCTTTTCAAAGATTATATAGAACTGTCCTGTTGATAGGCAATTGGTTAAAACGGGATGAGACCCCAACGTCTTTTTTTTTTCTTTCATGATGTTCATGCCACTCTTGCAAAAGATGAAGTGCCAAAATACATCCTGTTTGCATGACATCTATCTTGTACTATGTCCCAAGCAGTACTGCTCAGAAAACAACATGTATAGGACGAATAGCGCTTCCGCAGCCTCTAAAACGCTGCGCTTTCAACGCCCCCGTCTAGATTAAAATAAAATACAGGGAGGCGTCAGCAGCACAAACGCGGCACTTTAGACGCTCATATAGTATGGGCCTAAATTAAATACAGTAAAGGTGCTGGTTATAAAAATGAAAATGAGACTGATAATTTGCATAATAGTTGAGATACCTAATCTAACATAATGAGTGGTGAGAAGAAACATAAGATGAGACGGCATTTTATTTAAGTTATTGCCCCAAGCTTGACTTATTTATTGAAGATCATTGGATGGAGAGATTTTTCCTTGGTCTGGCTGTACAACACACAGTAAGACAGTGAAGTGTCATTGTGTCCTTCCATTGTGGCCACCAGATGAAAAGTGAGCTGAGTTGCACATGCATACCTGCCTGGTGACCTGACTCCCTCCCCCATTGCCCAGGAAAAAAAAAATAGCTTTTTCTCTCTCTCTCTCTCTCTCTCTCTCTCTCTCTCTCTCTCTCTCTCTCTCTCTCTCTCTCTCTCTCTCTCTCTCTCTCTCCAGGCAAGAGGAGTTACCAACTACTTAATGACAACAATTTTGATAGCTTGTGGATGAAAAAAAAATAAAGAACTTAAGGCACCAAGCACAATAACCTGACATCCCCTAGTGTGTAAACCTAGCTAGCAGGCACGCTGAGCCGTCCTAACTTTCCTTCACTTAAAGTACTCCATGCAAAGAAACTGCAGCAATAGAGGGTAGTGTGATACCTGCCATCATAGCACATACAATTTTACACTACTGGTAAAACTTTCATTGTTGTATTCCAGTCTGGAGGTTTTGTAGCTGATTGATATCTGCTTAGGGTAGTGCAAACTGCCACCTCTACTCTACTTGTTTTTGTGACTGAATAATAAGAAATATAATATAATGGTCGATTTCAGGGCAAGAAAGATGTGGCACAGATCTTCAACAACATACTCCGCAGACAAATAGGTATTCGCTCCCCTACAGTAGAATACATCTGCACTAAACCAGAGATTCTCTTCACTCTTATGAAAGGGTAAGTTTAGCCCTTAATTTTGTTGTGTGTATTAATTATTATTTATTTTATTTATTTATTTTTTTTCTTCTTTTTACATTGTCATTGCCATTTTCAGTCATCACAATTAAGTCATGATTAATCAGCTTTAGTTTATGTAGATTTTAGAATTTTCAAGCAGTGATTAGATAATATATGTGTCAGGTCAGTGTCTGTAAGTCAGAATATAGCTAAGACCTGCATATGTTCACATCCAAAAGCACTGGCTCACTTTTTTTTAGTTTCATTTTGGCTTGTTTCCTGGGGGGAAAAAATTAAGAGTCGGTTAAATGATACAGGAGAGTGGATTGATGAACTTTTGTCTCTTTAGATTTAAAGAAAAACTTCAAAGATGGCATTTTAAGATGCTGTGACATTTGAAAATGAAAGAAAACTGAAAAAGTCAACTATTGAAGTGGAGAGAAAGTTACATAGGAAACAGTGACAAGAAGAAAACAAAGAAAAGTTCATGTGATGAAATTACATGTGAAATTTGGATAATGTTACATGAATCTCTACTTGTGTAATCTTATATTCATAAACTTAAGTCTTAACAAGTATATCCACTACTAAACTAAAACTTTGCAAGAGTTTAACATTGTATTAACTTGTAAACTGTGCTTTAAGATTCTGGTGATATCATTTCTGTGGTGCACAATTATCATTATAAAGAAGGTTCTTAAAAATAATTTTTATTGTTGTAGAATATTCTTATATCTTAAAGTATTTTAATAATTTTTTTTTGTGTATTACAATGCTGTTAAATTAACTACTTTATTTAGGTATGAACATCAAGATATTGCTCTTCACTGTGGGACAATGCTGAGGGAATGTGCGAGATATGAAGCATTGACAAGAATTATTCTCAACAGTGATGACTTCTACAACTTTTTTAAGTATGTTGAGGTTTCAACATTTGACATTGCTTCGGATGCCTTTTCCACATTCAAGGTATGTTGCTGTGGTGCAGCTCTGTAGTTAAGCTAAAGTTGTTTCACATAATTGAATTGTCAAGGATTAACTTTTCTTATGTTTAACCTTCAAAAGTAATGTCTTATTTTTCACTATGTAAGATATAGATTTCCTCTTTAAGTGCGCACCTCAGTTACTGGGTTTTTGGCGCACCCTTACTTTGTTTCCATCTGTTCTACAATGCGCAAAATTTCCGCCTTTATGCGCACTTGGCAAAAGAAACTTTCACTTGAGAACAAAATAGATTTACTAAGAAATATTCTTTCTGCCAAAAACCAATAAAATAAATTCAAGTAAATTAAGAAATATTTTTATAACAACAAAATAATAATTAAATTTCAAAATATTATATAATTGAAACTTAACATAAAAAAGAACCAATGAAAAGTTTGATGCCGTGTTTATGTTTTGGTCCAGCCACATTGCTCCAGTTTGTGTGTGTTAGTTTCATATTTCACGTTTACTAAACATTATGACATTTTTTTTACTTGCCCTGCAAGTAATAAATGTATCAATTAATCAATCTTTTCCCTGCACAATAATTCAAGTAAATAAGGAAAAGGAGAATTTGGTGAGGGACACAGTGGACAAGAGGAAATTAATCCTAATTTTTGGGCTGAAAGAAAAAAGAATCCTAAAAAGTTCATATGAAAGAGAGAAGAGAGAGAGTTGGCAAAAATTGTTAAGTTGGTTCAGGACAGCACATAGGGGTTGAAGCAGGAAGTGGAGAAAGTAATTAGATTGGGAAGTTATAGTGAAAAAGAAAAGAGACCACTTAAAGTGAGAATGATATCTCAAAGGGCGGTGGAAATTGGCTGAAGATACTGAATTTAAAAATACATTAAGGTCTCGGTTTACGTCAGAGTTACGTTCTTGAAACATGACGTAAGTTGATTTTGTATGTAACTCGAGTTTCCGTACATTTCAAAGCATATTTTCGAGTTTTCAACCATTGTTTATGGTCATTCAGGTAAGTTAAAGGTTATATTGTTATATTATTTGCAACTCTATAGGAATATGAAACACAAGCTTGTTTTTGTTGTTGATTAGGGCCGTGAACGGGAAGGACTGCAGGTTGCCGAGAGGGGTGGACGCCTGAGGCCGCCAGGAGGGTGGGCAGGTCGAATGTGACGCCCAGGGCGGACAGCTGGGAGCGTAGTGCAGTGCGGTGGGAGTAGAAGCGTGGGCAGCGGGGCAGAAAATGCAATAGGAAAGGGCAATAGGGATCAGCAGACAGGCGCAGACGGTGCAAGTGAGCTGCGAGTGTCGTGTGGCCCAGGCAAAGGCTCCGGAGTTGTTATTGTTGTGATGAGTGTGCAAGCCCTCAAGGTCATCAACCTTCCCGTTGTCATGGTAATGGGCTTCCCATTTTCTTCTTCCCTCCCTCACACAGCTGCTGCCTCCCTTCTCATGTCTTTTAATTATGTCCTCTTTTTCTTGTAGCGTAATGGTTTTCCTTTTCTTAGCATCACTGCTGTCACTAAGGAGTTTTCTCTTTGGTGTCATTGAGGAAGATACTAAGAACTTGAGTCAGTAAATGCAGAAGTAGGATAACACTCTGGCCAGGGGCGACGGTGTGGTGGAAGTGAGGCAGGGTGTTATTGTATTCAAGCGTGAGGCGGGCGGTGTGGCGGGTAACCACCAACAATAACAATAAATCCCGCGCTTTACGATTTATGAATTTTCAATTTTTTTAATCTTAAATTGCCTTATAGTGGACTGACGTAACTACGAGTTTGACGTAACTCGAGACCGACGTAACCCTGGACTTTACTGTACAGTCATACCTCGCCCAACACGACTTACGTTCCTGAGCTTGTCGTGTATGGCGAGATTCGTGTTCGGCGAATAATAGGCCCTATGGGAAAATGGGGGTTACGTTCCCAGATCTTCCCCTAAAAATTTTTTTTTACCAAAAAAGGCTGAAAAAAAAACAATAAATGAAGTACCAAGCACACGTTTTATTTAATTATAGTACTAGTACCTTTAGTTTATTTGCTGGTTGTAGAAGGCTTGAAATATGAAGTGATGGGCCTCTGACTGGCAAATGCTTCCATATGGCGTAAGGTCTCCTTGTAAGGCAAAAGAAGCTCCTCAACACCCCTCTTGAACTTAATGCTCCTCTCTAGGATGGGATCTTTTTCAATGAAGAGGGATGTTGCATTTTCCATGACTTTCAGCAAATTACGAAGAGTCCAAGACGCTTGGGAGGGGAGGTCAAGTGCATCCACCAGGACCAGCGGGAGATTCAAATGGAGACCAAATCGTGCAATCGCTAGTCAAAGTCATGCTCGGTGAAATATGGGATATTTTACCGATTCGTGTACACACGAGTTTCGTGTTAAGCGAGGTATGACTGTATATGGATGATAAGAGATATGAACTTGGAAGAGAGAGAGAGAGAGAGAGAGAGAGAGAGAGAGAGAGTGCTAAGAAATGAAGGTAAGAAAAATTTGAGAAAAGGATGTAAATTGAGAAAAATAAATTCTACTGGAGGGTTCTAGATATGAGACTGAGGAAGTGGTATCTTTGGGAAAAAGAAGAGGTAATGGAAGAAGTACAATTGGAGAGAGAGGCAAGAAATTTAGAGTGACATATACAAATATAGGTGGATTGTTATCCAGTGTGTTAGAAGTTAGAAACTATTTGAAGGAGAAATGACCGGATGTAATGTGTATAGTAGAAACAGAGCTAAAGGAAGAGGTCCCTGTTAGCTTTAAGGAAGAGGAATATAAAAGTTGGATAAGAACCAGAAAGAAAAAATGGGGAGGAGGAGTGCTGATAATGGTTCATAATGATGTATGTGTGGAGGAAGTGCACTATGGAGATGGCATGGCATAAGTAATGGGAGTAACAATCAAGAGCAAAGAAAGGAAAAAAAGGAAAATCATAGTCACTTATGTGCCACCAAAGACCAATACAGTAAGTCCCCTCACTTGGCGAATCTCAGCTTGACAAAATTCACTTTTGCCGGTAGGGTGGTCACAGACCACTGAGTGCATGCTTGGCGATTTGAATTCAAACTTGGCAGTCCCCTGGTGGCCGCACGGTGAACCACGCGGCTCCCCGGAGACATCTCTAAACTTATCAGAATGCAGTGTGAGAGTCCCCTTCAGCCATTTTGTTTGTGCTACCCTTTGTTCTGCTAGCGTGGGAACGAATTCTGGCGATTTACCGCCAACATGGTCTCTACCAGCACAACAGGTGGTACCGGTGACGGTAAGGACAATGGTGGTTGCAGCAAGGACAAAAGTGGGCGAGGGAAATGGGTGGAAAAACGGGAGTTACAGCCTTTATATCATGTCCTATTAGCTTTATGTATTGTTTATTGGTCTGTTTTGTACATGTGTTTTAATATGTGAAGGCAAAAGATTTTATTTCAGCTCGAAAGATGGTATTTAAGGGGTCAAAAGAGGGACTTTGGCAATGACCAATGATTGATTGAGGCATTTTTTAGGGAATTTATATGGCACAAAGAACTCATGCTTGGCCAAATTTGCATTTGGCGGTAATTCCACCAGACTGATTAATTTGCCAAGTGCGGGGGCTTACTGTATATGGAGAACAGAAGAACATAAGGAAATGGAAGGAGAGGTGATAAGTGCTTGGATAGTATGATAAGAAATGGAAAAATACTATTATTAGGAGACTTCAATTACAGAAGAGTAAACTGGAGAGATATGGAATTATTGGGTAATGCTGGATCATGGAGTGAGGAGATGTAAACAGTTAACTATGGATCATTGAGTGGAAGAATCAACACAGTACAGAGGTGGGTGAAGAAGAACCATCATTGTTTGACATAGTATTCACAAAGCCAATGAGAAGAAGTGACCATGCAACATTGGAATTAGAAATGCAGGAATTGGAAGTGCTAAGGTACAGGGAGAACTACAAAAAGGAGAGATTAAATTATGCAAGAGCATAATAGAGAAGATACAGTAACAGCATAAGCAGAAGGATTAGAGGTAAGGGAAAAGATCAAGAATGTTCGATATATCTCCAAGATGGTCAGGAATACGAGTAGTGTGTTGCACTAGTTCTATGTCATGGAGGATAGCAAAGTTGAAGGCTAATTCACCAGGATGATCAGTGAAGGGAGAGGAAAGCCAAAGCTGGTGGTGAACATTGAAATCTCCAAGGATCGAGATCTCCACGAAAGGATAGATGGATAGAATGTGTTCCACTTTGGAAGTTAAATAGTCAAAGGTTTGGCTATAGTCAGAGGAGTTAGGGGAAAGATAGGCAACAGACAAATTTAGTTATAAAGTGACTATTGAGTCAAAGCCATATGGTAGAAAACTCAGAAGATTCAACAGCGTGGGCACGAGTAGGTTAAGTCGTTACGCTCATAGACGCAACATCCAGCTTTGGAACAAAAACGTCTGCCGAAACTGGGTACATGTTATGAGCCAATGCATCTCATGAACCATCTAATATGGTAAGTATCGTGCTTCATGGCTCATAAGATGCATCCAATTTTGGCAGACATTGAAATTGAATGGAAGGATAAATGAACATATTTAAGCTCTGAAAATGAAGTGAAGGATTTCACCTCGTATTTAAAAACTCACATGCATGTAGATCATTATTATACCCTAATATTTTGGATTTAAAAACTTCAATATTAATATTTGTTAGTACCTTATGTACCAATCCTGTTTTGAGTTGTAAATAGACAAATTTAGTTATAAAGTGACTATTGAGTCAAAGCCATATGGTGGAAAACTCGGAAGATTCAACAGCGTGGGCACGAGTAGGTTAAGTCGTTGCACTCGTAGACGCAACAACTTACTTTGGAACAAAAACGTCTGCCGAAACTGGGTACGTCTAATGAGCCAATGCGTCTCATGAGCCATCTGATATGGTAAGTACCGTGCTTCATGGCTCATAAGATGCACCCAGTTTTGGCAGACATTGAAATTGAATGAAAGGATAAATGAACATATTTAAGCTCTGAAAATGAAGTGAAGGATTTCACCTCATGTTTAAAAACTCTCACATGCTTGTAGATCATTATTATACCCTAATATTTTGGACTTAAAAACTTCAATATTAATATTTGTTAGTGCAGGCAACCCCCGGGGGGTTTAACGAAGGTTCACACAACGAAATTTCGCTACAACGAAGGTTTCACTTTACTACCATCTGCTCATTTAATGAATACCAAACTCGCTTTAACGAAGTTTTATCCAGGTAATTTTTTCAAAGTTTGAAAGCCCTGCTGTATCACGCAAGCCAACAAGCTTTTGAATACACTAGCAGCCGGAAATACTAAGGCCTGCCTCAGGAGAAATCCTGGGACATCTGTAGAATCAAGATCAAGATCAAGATCAAGCCTCGTGGACAACACGCACCACTCACTCCCATAACAGCGTCAGCAGCAGCTCGTCTTCACTCGTTCAACTTACCACCAAAACTCCTTGCAATGTGGCCTAGCATTACTAAGAAGACCAGGAAGTCTTACTCTCGAAGTGAAGCTGGATATTATTCACAGACACTAGAGAAGTGAGAAAACTAAAGCATTGCTGGCCACCATCTTGACTCCATCTACTGTCTCTACTATTTTCAAGTCAGCAGACTCTATTAGGAAGGCTGGTGAGACCGTATCTTCCTTGCAAGCTAAAAGAACCACCTGAACTCATGACTCTACAATGGATAAAATGGAAAGCCTTGTGGAAATGTGCTACATAAGTTTTGTATGCGGTACAATGATGTGCCCTTTGTTTAAATTCCACAGGTTACCGGTTAGTGTCTTTCCCGTTTCGTAAATTTAAGATCATCAACATTATAAAGCTACGTACATACATACATTAGTGTACATTATAATGACTTAAATTAAATTTAATTGCCTAAATGTTAAACTTCATAATTTTTACTTTCATTAAACCTTTCACCGTACTATGATGCACTCTCACTTTGCTTACTCTCAGTGGAAGTTCAAGTCAGGGGTTAAACTTGTTATAATCGGTTCGCTTAACGAAGTTTCGCTTAACGAAGTGTTTTTTAGGAACATAACCCCTTTGTTAAACGGGGGTTGCCTGTACCTTATGTGTCAATCCTGTTTTGAGTTGTAAACATGTAAGTATCTGGCATATGGCATTGGCAGTGACAGTGAGAGACTGCAGGGGTAATAACCATAATTTTTCTTTTTTTATCATCATTCTACACATAATTCTAATGTAGTACTTTAGTACATTTTCAAAGCCAAAAAATGTGTGAAATCAGATTTACCAACTTGATTTTCTAAAACATATTTTATTTTAAATATTCATCACATTTCAAAAACAAAGAAAATGTGGAAATTTTTTTATGTATTCATCTTGTAAAAGATAGTGTAATTTTAATTGTATGAAAGTGTATCTTAGTAACAGCATCACACTGTTAACAACGCAGTGAAGCTTGCCTGTGTCACCATATTCGGTACATAACCACCCACACTTGTTTTAGTACATGCAGTGCATGATGCATGGTCACTTAGGCAAATTCTTCCTGACTGGTGTCTTTCAATGTGAATTACCAGAAGGTAGTTTGTTAGCTAGAAAGAAAAAGTTTTTGGTGTACCAATCATCATTTTGTTTACATGTGTGAAGATGTCTGGGTTTTGATTTTAGAGCCTGTCTCCACTAACCATTGCCTGAATGCTGAAGCTTGACTTCATTGGATGCAGGCTCATTTCCTGGGACTTTTTTGGAGAAAATGAGTGTCTTATGAGCCATCTAATATGGTACATTGATCTTGTAACTAACAAAAATATTTCATAACTACTGTAGTGACAAGGTGTAACAGATGTGAACCAAAGAATCCACATAGGACTAACTGGCTATGCTAATGGTAGTGCTGCCACCACCCAATATATTCTTAATACTTAATTAAGTGACACTCGCATTGAATCTCGCCACTAAAAGTTAAATAATATTGATTTTTATATTAATTTTAGTAAAAGTGAGGGGTCATGGAACAGATTTAAAATGATTTACATTGTTTCCAATGGGAAGGACAGTTTTGGACATTGAACAATTTGGACATGGAACAGCCTTTTTGAGCAATTTATGTTCAAATCCGAGGATTCACTGTATATCTTCATCATATGCTCTGCCCACAGTCTTAATTCTATTTGTATGAAATACAGTGTTCCCTTGTTTATTGCTGGGGATGGGTTCAGTAGCCACTCGTGAAAGGTGAAAATCTGCGAAGTAGTGACACTATATATACTTCGCTACATACGTAACATTTTAAACCTTTTTAAACCTCCCCACACTATTGCCAACCTTTCCTGCCATTGTATAAACCTTCCCACACTCTTATCAACCATTCCCTCTACTGTATTACCCTTCCCCACACTCTTATAAACATTTTTGTAGGCTAAGCATATGTGTACGGCACTGTGTATGTATACAAACAATACATGTACAGTACTTTACGTACATTGTAACGTACATTGTCGTCATTATTACACACCAGATTACCAAATTACTGTATATACAGTATTTGTAAGTGACGCCATGGACCCCGTAATATAGCAAAAAATCCACAGAACATATCTACGAGTATGTATAAAACCCGCAAAACAGTGATGCCGTGAAAGTTGAACCGCAAAATAGCGAGGGAACACTGTATAGGCATTTGCCATTTTCCTGTAATCCTTGGTGGAAGTAGATGTGACTACCAATGCTCCCCATGACTTTGACCAACCTAGTAGTGGTGAGTAGGAACCAATAACTCAAGTACAGGAATACTCCGCTTAACGAACAGGATGGGGGATGTCAAAGCTGTTCGTAGAGCGGAAATTCGTTAAGCGGACGTAATTTTCCCCATAGGAAATAATGGAAATAGGGGGGATGCGTTCTGGGCTGGTCCTCAACATACTACATGGGTTAAAAAAAAATTATATATTTTTCTATTAGTTTTTTACAAACCTTGCCCCCAAGAAAGGATTGTTTTGTAATGCATAAAGTGAAATCTTACATGGAATACCAAAAAATAAAACAGAGATAAGACGAAGCGGAGACTCGGCGACTCGGCCACTTCTTCTTTTGTGACCCTTTTAGCTTGTGTGTTGTTTTCACAATGATATTAAATTTATGTTTCCACTCCTCTATTGCCTGCTATAATGGATATCATATCTTAGTATTAATATATGCTCATGCCATGAGGATCACTTTGACTCTGTGGCACTGAGTGATAGGGAATTACTAATGAAATACAGCGGGTAATTCCCTATCACTCAGTGCCACAGAGTCAAAGTGATCCTCATGGCATGAGCATAAATTAATACTAAGATATGATATCCATTATAGCAGGCAATAGAGGTGTGGAAACATAAATATTGTGTTGAAATACAACACGCAAGCTAAAAGGGTCACAAGAAGAAGTGTCCGAGTCGCCGTGAGTCTCCGCTTCGTCTGTGGGCGATCTCATCTCTGCTTTATTTTTTTGGTATTCCATGTAAGATTTCACTTTATGCATTGCAAAACAATAATTTCTTGGGGGCAAGGTTTGTAAAAAGCTAATAGAAATGTTGTTTTATGAACATAAATGCATATATAAGACAGTAACACCACCTTCAGAGGTAGTGTTCCCAGCAACCTCAGAGCAACCTGATAGCAACCATGATAGCAACCTAATAGCAACCCTCCATGCGTTCATGGAAGCCATTTCGTGGCAGGAGGTTGCTCTGACGTTGTTAAAGAATCTTGGATCCAGCTCCAGGAGCACTAGAAACAGAGGCGGGGAGCCAGCTAATCACAGCGAAGCTGCCGCGTTCAGTCCCTCACCTGGCAAATTCAGACCCAGAAAATTCACTCAAATGGATGTGGTTGTACATTATGTGGACTTTTTGGTCTAACTTTATATAGTACAATAAACTGGAAATTCATTAGACAAATGTTCGTTAAGCGGAGTATTATTGTATTCAAGGAACTGAATTTTTTAGCAAGTGGAAACATCAGGACTAGTTGCAGAATGAGTTCTGTTGGGAATCAGCAGAGTGCAGCTGGTGACTACCATTCTTAGAACTGCAAGTGCGCTGCTTGGCAGTGACTGAGTGTGCTGGCGGTTCTGAGACTAGTTCTCATCAGCTTCCAGAACTGGTTCTAGCAGTGGCTAAGTCTCAGAACCACCAGTGGGCTGATTCATATAGAATACCGACAGGGATGATTACCAAATATGTACTGATTTCTGCTCATGAGGGCCAGGCTCTGGGATGGATAATAATAAAAATGCATTCGGCATATGGGCAATTGATGTTGCTCATGAGAAACAATCACCTGATCAAGATACAGCTGACTTGTATGAAGAAATATTTGCATAGGAAAACAACCCAGCATCATATTGTGTCTTCATTTTTTATTACTACTTTATTACTTAGGTACAGTATTGTCATGGGTATATCCTGATAATCCAACAGAAATGATAACCTGATGCACTCCTGTTCCCCTGCTTGTCAGATTACCAGACTTTTTTTACTGTATATACTTACCAACAACCTTAGTTTAAAACTTAAGAATTTTCTTTACAGATTTGCTTTGAATATTTTATAACATTCCCCTTTATTATACTAATAAGTTGTATATTTTGAAGATTGATATTTTTGTCATTATGCAAGATAGATGTTAATTTTTATTTATCTATTTTGTAACTGTGTGTGTGTGTGTGTGTGTGTGTGTGTGTGTGTGTGTGTGTGTGTGTGTGTGTGTGTGTGTGTACTTCACCTCGGTCGCCTCCTGGTCACCCAGCCAGTCTTCCCCGTTACGGAGCGAGCTCAGAGCTCATAGACCAATCTTCGGGTAGGACTGAGACCACAACACACACCAGGAAAGCGAGGCCACCGCCCCATGAGTTACATCCCGTACCTATTTACTGGTAAGTGAACAGGGGCCACACATTGAAAGGCTTGCCCATTTGCCTCGCAGCTTACTGGGACTCGAATCCGGCCCTCTCAATTGTGAGTCGAGCGTGCTAACCACTACACTACGGTGTGTGTGTGTGTGTGTGTGTGTGTGTGTGTGTGTGTGTGTGTGTGTGTGTGTGTGTGTATATATATATATATATATATATATATATATATATATATATATATATATATATATATATATATTATATACATACATACATACATACATACATACATACACACATACATATATACAGTAAGGTCTCGGTTTACGTCAGAGTTACGTTCCTGAAACATGACATAAGTTGATTTTGTACGTAACTCGAGTTTCCATACATTTCAAAGCATATTATTGAGTTTTCAACCAATCATTGTTTATGGTCATTCAGGTAAGTTAAAGGTTATATTGTTATATTATTTACAACTATGTAGGAATATGAAACACAAGCTTGTTTTTGTTGTTGATTAGGGCTGCGAACGCGAAGGAATGCAGGTTGCCGAGAGGGGTGGACGCCTGAGGCCGCCAGGAGGGTGGGCAGGTCGAATGTTGTGACGTCCAGGGCAGACAGCTGGGAGCGTAGTGCAGTGCGGTGGGAGTAGAAGCATGGGCAGCGGATTAGGAAATGCAATAGGAAAGGGCAATAGGGGATCAGCAGACAGGCGCAGACGGTGCAAGTGAGCTGCGAGTGTCGTGTGGCCCAGGCGAAGGCTCCGGAGTTGTTATTGTTGTGATGGGTGCGCGAGCCCTCAAGGTCGTCAACCTCCCCATTGTCATGGTAACGGGCTTCCCATTTTCTTCTTCACTCCCTCACACACAGCTGCTGCCTCCCTTCTCATGTCTTTTAATTATGTCCTCTTTTTCTTGTAGCATAATGGTTTTCCTTTTCTTAGCATCACTGCTGTCACTAAGGAGTTTTCTCTTTGGTGCCATTGAGCAAGATACTAAGAGCTTGAGTCAGTAAACGCAGAAGTAGGATAACACTCTTGCCAGGGGCGACGGTGTGGTGGAACTGAGGCAGGGTGTTATTGTATTCATTATTCAAGCGTGAGGTGGGCGTTGTGGCGGGTAACCACTAGTGACGCCTGGCGGCCAACAATAACAATAAATCCTGCACTTTGATTTATAAATTTTCAATTTTTTTAATCTTAAATTGCCTTATAGTGGACTGACGTAACTACGAGTTTGATATAACTCGAGACCGACGTAACCCGGGACTTTACTGTATATATGTATACAGGCAACCCCCACTTAACGAAGGGGTTACGTTCTTAAAAAACACTTCGTTAAGCGAAACTTCGTTAAGTGAACCGATTATAATAAGTTTAACCCCTGACTTGAACTTCCATTGAAAGTAAACAAAGCGAGATTTCATCATAGTACAGTGAAAGGTTTAATGAAAGTAAAAATTATGAAGTTAAATATTTAGGCAGTTTAATTTAAGTCATTATAATGTAAACTAATGTATGTATGTACGTAACTTTATAATGTTGATGATCTTAAATTTATGAAGGGTGGGAGAGTGAAACGGGAAAGACATTAACCGGCAACCTGTGGAATGTAAACAAAGGGCGCATCATGGTACCGCATACAAAACTTATGTACCATATTTCCACAAGGCTTTCCATTTTATCTATTGTAGAGTTACAAATTCAGATGGTTCTTTTGGCTTGCAAGGAAGATACAATCTCACCAGCCTTCTTAATAGAGTCTGCTGACTTGAAAATAGTAAAGACAGTAGATGGAGTCAAGATGGTGGCGAGCAATGCTATAGTTTTCTCGCCTCTCGTGTCTGTGAATAATATCCAGCTTCACTTTGAGAGTAAGAGACTTCCTGGTCTTCTTAGGAACACTAGGCCACATTGTAAGGCGTTTTGGTGGTAAGTTGAGCGAGGGAAGATGACGCTGTTATGTTTTGAATAGGGGAGTGAGTGGTGCGTGTGTTGTCCACGAGAGGCTTGATCTTGATCTTGCTCTTGATTGTACAGGTGTCCCAGGATTTCTCCTGAGGCAGGCCTTAGTATTGGCAGCTCCTGGTGTATTCAAAAGCC
>NC_059272.1:6687534-6720034 GCF_017591435.1 Portunus trituberculatus | reverse complement strand
TATCTACACTTATCCAATTTTTCTTTAAAACTATGCACACTCTTTGCTGACACCACTTCCTCACTCAAACTGTTCCAAGTCTCAACACATCTTTGCGGGAAACTAAATTTTTTAACATCTCTCAGACATCGTCCCTTCCTTAGTTTCTTACTATGCGATCTTGTGCTTCTAAAGTCATATTCTTCTCTCAGGATCAGTTTCTCATTATCCACTTCATCCATTCCATTAATCAATTTATAAACTTGTATCAGATCCCCTCTCTCTCTTCTCTGCTCCAAGGTTGGTAGATCCATTGCCTTTAGTCTCTCCTCATATTCCATCCCTTTAAATTCTGGAACCTTTCTTGTAGCCATTTTTTGTAGTCTCTCTAATTTTCTTATGTGTTTCTTTTTATGGGAGTCCACACAACTCCTGCATATTCCAATCTAGGTCTTATTTTAGTACTTATCAATTTCTTCATCATTTCCTTGTCCATATAGTGAAATGCTACTCCAATATTCCTTAGCAAATTATACGTCTCTCTGAAAATTCTATCAATATGGCTTACCAGTTGATTATTTTCTTCCATTGTCACTCCCAAGTCCTTTTCCTTTTTTACTTTTTCTAGTTCTACTCCATCTCCCATCTTATAGATTCCCACTGGTCGTCTTTCACTTTTCTCATTTCCATGACATGGCTTTTGTCCACATTGAATTCCATCTCCCATTTTTTGCTCCATTTCCAGATCTTGTTTAAGTCTTCCTGTAGTATTTCACAATCCTCTTTTGTTTAATGACTCTGCACAGTTTCGCATCATCCGCAAACAGATTTATGTAGCTGTTCACTCCTCTGGCATGTCATTTATATATATGAGAAAAAGTATTGGTGCCAATACTGACCCCTGTGGCACTCCGCTGTCTACTGCTCTCCACTTGGACTTCATATCTTTAACTATCGTCCTTATTTCTCTCCCCCTTAAGTAATTCTTCATCCATCTCAATGTGCTTCCTTTTAAGCCACCCTTCTCCTCTAACTTCCATAGTAATCTTTCATGTGGCACTTTATCAAAAGCCTTTTTTATATCTAAATAAATACAGTCAACCCATCCCTCTCTCTCTTGTACTTTATCAACTATTCTAGAGTAGAAACTCAATAAATTTGTCACACATGACCGACCTTTTCTAAAACCAAATTGGCTATTTGATAATATTTTGTTGTCTTCAAGAAACTCAATCCATTGCTTCTTTATTACTTTTTCACACATCTTGCATATTACACTAGTTAGTGATACCGGTCTGTAATTTAAAGGTTCTTCCTTCCTTCCGCTCTTATATATGGGAACCACCTCAGCTCTTTTCCACTCCACTGGCACTGTTCCATTTTCTATTGAGCATTTTATGATGTTGTATATTGGACTTGCTAGTTCTTCCCTACATTCTTTCAGTATTCTGCCTGAGACTTCATCCGTCCCATTGCCTTTTCCTCATCCAATTCCGTCATCAACTTTTTATTTCAAGCTTGGTTACTTTAATCTCTTTCATATAGACAGTCTCTATTACCCTGTGGTCTTTCAAATTTGGATTCCTTAGTAAAGACCTCATGAAATTTACTATTTAACAGTTCTGCCATACTTTTGGGTCTTCCACCATTCCATTTTCTCCTTTTAACCTTTCTATTGTTTTTTTTTGTCTTATTTTTCCATTTATGAATCTGTAGAACAATTTTGGTTGTTCCTTACATTTTTCGACAATGTCCTTTTCATAGTTCTTTTCTTCTTCCTTTCTCACCTTAGCATATTCATTTCTTGCTGTTTTGAAGTTTTCCTTATTTTCTGGATTTCTGTTTCTTCTCCACCTTTTCCATGCTCCATCTCGTTTCTCCTTTGCCCTAGCACATCTTGCATTAAACCAATCTTTCTTTCCTTCTTCTTTAGGTCTATATTTGGAACATATTCCCTGACCCCAGTTTTGTATATTTCCAAAAATAAGTTATATTTCTCTTGAACCGTTAATGAGTTTTCCATCTCCTCCCAGTTTACGTTTTAAAATAGTTCTTGAGATTCTCAATATCAGCCTTTCTGTAATTTAATCGGTCTCCTTTGTATGATTCATCTCTATCTTCCTTTCCTTCTTCTATATCCATTTCTAATATTACATGGTCACTCTTTCCCAATGGGCACTTGTATCTTATATCATCATTAATTGGTATATCCCTTGTAAAACTAGGTCTAATCTTGCCGGCTCATCGTTTCCTCTGAATCTTGTGTTTTCCTTTACTCTTTGGACCATCAAATTATCTATCATTAGGTTCAGGAATCTATCTCCCAGGCATCTTCCCCATACCACTTTCATAATTTTCCCAGTCTACCTCCTTACAGTTGAAATCTCCTACCAATATCACTTTTCTCCTTTCCTTAATGATTCTTGTAAGACTCCTTATTGTGTCATCTATCATGTCTCTATATTCTTGGTTAGTCCATGAGTTTGTTTTTGGTGGCACATATGTTCCAATGATTGTTAACTCCTTTTGTTAATATGCATCTTAACATACAGTATTTCTGATTTTCCTTCCCCAAACTCCACTTGATTTACCACTATCTCCTTCCTTAACATCATCATGACTCCTCCTCCTCCTTTACCCACTCTGTCTCTCCTCCATATATTATACCTTTTATCTATGTCTATTTTATTGCCTCATTTAACTTTGTTTCCACCAGGCATACAATATCTGGTTCTTCTTTCTTTATGTAATCTCTTAATTCTAATTTACTAGATAAAATCCCATCTATGTTTGTATACATCATTTTTAATCTCTTGTTCTTATCATTTTAGTTAAACTTGCTCCATTCTTTTCTCTTCTTTCTCTTTTATATACCATTTCCTTATCCTGTCTCCTATAATTCTCCAAAAATGCCTTCTTCTCCTCCTCTGACCTTTCATTATTTTTTCTCTTGCTTCTGCCACCAGTTCATTGTGTCTCTTCCTTTCCTCCTCGTTTCTATTTTTCTTTATATATATATCTTTGCAACCTTCTGTTTCTCTGAGTTTCGTTTTTCTATATAGTACTTCTGCTGCTGCTTGTGATTTTAGTAATATCTAATTGGTCTCACTGTTCCTTCTTGATATGGTCCCATTCTATGGATTTCTTCTACTTCCTCTTCTAAGTTCTGTCTATCCTCGTCATTCAGATGTTTTAGTAGGTCTTTACTGATTTCATTTCGTCTTTTTCCCTTCTTGGTCTATATTTAACATTTTTTTCTTTCAGTCCAAAAATAATTACACTTCTTTTTCTGCAATTTCTCTTACTAAATTTTCTTTTTCTTGAGGACTCCTATCATTTTGCTTGTCATATTTTCATCTCTTTCTTTTAACTGTTCTTGAAATACTTCTTGAAATGATTCCTTGTCTTTCTTATCTTGGATTCTCCATGCTTGTACTTCTTTTTTAATCACGTCTTGTACTCTTTCTTCTTCTTTGTTAACTAGATCTTTTAGCTTCTCTTTTTCTTTCTCGGCTTTACTGAGTCCTTCTTCCATCAATTTCTTATAGTTCGCTATTTGGACTTTTAATTCTTCATTTTGGGTTCTTAGCCTAGTTTCGTTTTCTTCCACTCCTTTTATCCTTTCTTTCAATTTCTGGAGCTCTTTATCCTGTTCTTCTTCTGTGTGTGTGTGTGTGTGTGTGTATGTGTGTGTGTGTGTGTGTGTGTGTGTGTGTGTGTGTGTGTGTGTGTGTGTGTGTGTGTGTGTGTGTATTTACCTATTTGTATTTACCTATGTGTGTATTACAGGGCCCGAGCTAAGCTCTATGTGTCCTGTCTCCTTGTCCATTCCTGTCATATCTCTTTCATCTGATTGACACACACCGCATCAACGACATCACTGCTCAATTTATTCCACTTATATATGCTACGATGCGGGAAACTGTATTTTCTCACATCATTTAGACAGATGTCTTTTATTAGCTTTTTTCCATGTCCTCGGAGATGATTACTTGTGGTCACCTTTATCAACTCTCTGTCCATACAGTATGTCAATCTTGTTCACCAATTTATACATAGTTATCATGTCTCCTTTTGTTCTTCTCTCTTCTAATATGGTCAGCCCTAGCTTCGTCAGTCTTTCCTCATAGTCTAACTCCCTGAGTCCTGGTACCATCCTTGTTGCCAGCGTCTGAACCCTTTCTACCTTTTTACAATTTTCTTCATATGCGGTGACCAGACACAAGCTGCATATTCTAACTGGGGTCTTATGAAGGTACATAATATCTTCTTAATCATTCCTTCATCTAGGTAGTGGAACGCAAGGCCAATATTTTGAAGCATGTTATATGTTTTCAAAAAAATCTTGTTAATGTGTTTCTTTGGTGACAAAGTGTTTTGCACGGTTACTCCTAAGTCTTTCTCCTCATTGGTCTCTTTAATTTTCTCATCACCCAGCCTGTAATCCCAGTTTGGTCTGTATCTACTTCTTCCCATTTTCATAACATGGGTCTTGTCTATATTAAATTCCATCTGCCACTCCTTCCTCTACTCATATATTTTATCAAGATCTTCCTGTAACTTGTTACAATCTTCCACATTCCTTACTCTCCTTATAATTTTAGTATCGTCATAAAAATGTTCATGTAACTGTCAATTCCTACTGGCATATCATTAACATAAATCAAAACATGATGGGACCAAGCACTGACCTTGTGGAACTCCACTGGTTACCTTCTTCACTGGACTTCCTTCCTCTCACCACTGTTCTCATTTCTCTTCCCACTAAGTAATTTTCCATCCATTTTGCTAGTTTATCATTTACTCCTCCAATTTTCTTTAGTTTCCACATCAGTCTATTGTGTGGTACTTTATCAAAGGCCTTTCTCAAGTCCAGGTAGATAGTATCCACCCATCCCTCTCTATGTTGTAGTATGTCAGTCACTTGAATAAAAGCATAATAAATTGGATACGCACGATCTTCCTTTTCTGAAACCAAACTGCCTTTCACTCAGAATGTTTTCACTTTCTAGATACTCACTCCACTTAGCTTTAATTACTTCTTCACATACCTTGCACAATATACTAGTTAACGATACTGGTCTATAATTTAGCGGTTCCATCCTACTACCATTCTTATATATAGGCACAATGTCAGCTCTTTTCCACTCTTTCGGGACTAATCTTGTTCGTATGGAGGTTTCCACAATATTAAATATGGGGTTCAACAATTGATCCTTACATTTATTTAGCAACCTCCCAGATATGCCATCAGGCCCCATTGATTTATTAATATCCAGATTGCTTATAATTTTCCTTACATCTTCCTTAGTAACCATGATGTCCTGCATTTGCTTTATTTCCGTAGGCCTTCCTCCCATAAAATGGTCCTCCTTTGTAAACACTTTGCAAAAGTTGTCGTTCAAAATTTCAGCAATATCTCCAGCATCCTCATATACTTCTTCCCCATTTTTACCTTTACTATTGCCTTTCTTATATTTAGTTTTCCATTTATGAATTTGTAAAACATTTTAGGGTCTCTATCACAGTTTTCCACCACCCTCTGTTCATATTCCTTCTGTGCTGTTCTCCTTACTTCAACATATCTATTCCTTGTTGTTTTGTAAACTTCTCTTGATAATACATCACTGTTTTTCTTAAGTTTCTTCCATGCCTTTTCTTTGTTCTTTTTTGCTTCTTCACAATTTATATTAAACCACTGTTTATTATTTAAAGTCCTCTTTCTGTAATATGGCACAAACTTTTTCACAGCAGAGTTATACAAATCCATAAATTTATCGTATTTCAATTGCATATCTCTTTCCTGGTATACCACGGACCAGTCAATTTAATTAAAGAACTCCCTTATATGGTTATAATTTGCCCTAATATAATTTAATTTTTCCTCCTCGTTCCACAATCTTATTTGTGCTTAATTCCGTATCCAGCTCAAAGCTTAGGACATCATGATCTCTTCTCCCCAAGGGACATTTATGTTCAATTTCCTCTTTTAGAGAGATGCCCCTGGTAAATACCAAATCCAACCTTGCTGCAACATCTTGTCCCCTGCACCTTGTTGGTGATCTCACCCACTGTGTCATCAAGTTATTTGTTGCTACCTTTAACAATTCTTCTGCCCACTCACCACTGTTCACCACTTCGTAGTCTTCCCACACTATTTCTTTACAATTAAAGTCTCTGACTATCTTCACTCTATCCTTTCTGATGAGTTCTTGCTTCATTCTGTCTAGAGTATTTCTCATCACCATTTGGTACTGTTTATATTCCCAAGCACTGGTTCTGGGTGGTATGTATACTGTTATAATATTAATGTCCCTCTTACTATATATTACAAGCATACTTATCATTTCCTCATTTCTCTTATTATAGTTCACCTCCTTCACTATCAGATCTTCCTTAGTAAGAACCATTATACCACCACCTCCTTTATTTTTTCTATTATTTCTCCATACTTTGTAGTGTTTTACAACAAACCAGTCTAGCTTTATTTCGAGCCTTAGCTTTGTTTCCACTACACACATTATGTCCGGTTCGTTATTTCTTAGGTAATCCATACATTCTAGTCTCTTAGACAGAAATCCATCTATATTCATGTAAGTCACTTGTATTCCACTCCTAGTCTCTTTCTTCCATGTAATGTCTATTCTGCCTGTTTTATCCACCACTTCTTTAGCCTCCCATTTCTCATCCTCCAAAAAAACTTGGTCTTTTCCTCCTCTGTTCTTTCGTCATTCCTCTCTTTTACTTCAGTTACAAGGTCTTTCATTTTCATTCGCTCATCCTGTGACATATTTCTTCTTATGTAAATTATTTTGGTTTCCTCCGAGTCCTTAAGTTTCCAAGCCCTCCTCAACAAGGCCTCATCTGCCACCTGAGACTTTAATTTCAATTTTAATGGTCTATTCTTGCCTTCCTCAAAAGCTCCCAATCTCACACTTTCTTCTACCTCAACATATAGGTTCTCTTCCTCCACAGAGGTCTTATTCAGTAAAGACTTAATCCTATCATTTCCTTATTCCTCCTATCCTGCCAGTTTCTGTTAGTTTCCTCCCTTAATCCTGTTATGATCACACATTTTTTTCTTTTCAGCAATATCTCTCACCACATACTCATTTTCCTTTAGTGCCTTTACCATTTCACTCTGCGTAATCATTTTCTTTTCCTCTTCCTGCTTTTTCACTATCTCCCTAAAGGACCTTTGTACCTCCTGATGTTCATGGTTCACTTCTTTCATCCTGGTATCAATTAGATTAAGGCATTCCTCCTTTCTCAAGTCCCCTTCGGATATTTTCATCTCCATTTCTAGGAGTTTAGCCTTCATCTCTTCACATTGTTTCCTTAGTTGTTGGTTTTCTTTCTCCATCTCTACTTTTTCCTTCAATAGCTCTTTATTCGCTATCGTTAACAAATAGATCTCTTTTTTTTTTAACGAATCATTCGCAGCTATAACTCTATCCAGTTTTTCTTCTATGGACAAAATGTTTAGGAACTTACTTTCCAGTGCCTGGATTCTTGCATCCATATCTAATTTTTCCAGTCCTCTTGGAGTAGTTACAAAACCTTCAAAATCTTTGGGTTGTCTATGAGTAGCCGCCATGTTTGTTATCGTCAGCTGATTACGGCCAAAACAATCACCGCCCACACTCTCATCTCAGGGACCACTCTCCATATCCCTCACTTTCAACACTATGCGACAGTAGGATATCAACAGGACACTAACTTAGATGTACCAGAGCCCTGTAACACCATAGGTATTTTCACTTCTTCCGTCCGCTGGAGACAGTCCTCTCTCAGCGGCTGTGTGTGTGTGTGTGTGTGTGTGTGTGTGTGTGTACCTATTTGTGTATTACAGGGCCCGAGTTAAGCTCTCTGTGTCCTGTCTCCTTGTCCACTCCTGTCGTATCTCTTTTTCATCTGATTGACACACACCGCGTCAACGACATCACTGCTCAGTTTATTCCACTTATCAATACTACGATGCGGGAAACTACTTTCTCACGTCATTTAGACAGATGTCCTTTATTAGTTTTTTTTCCATGTCGTCAGAGATAATTACTTGTGGTCACCTTTATCAATTCTCTGTCCAGTATGTCAATCTTGTTCACCAATTTATACATAGTTATCATGTCTCCTCTTGTTCTTTTCTCTTCTAATGTGGTCAGCCCCAGCTTCCTTAGTCTTTCCTCATAGTCTAACTCCCTGAGTCCTGGTACCATCCTTGTTGCCAGCCTCTGTACCCTTTCCACCTTCTTCACATTTTTATTCATATGCAGTGACCAGACACAAGCTGCATATTTTAACTGGGGTCTTAGTAAGGTGCATAATATCTTCTTCATCATTCCTTCATCTAGGTAGTGGAATGCAAGGCCAATATTTTGGAGCATGTTATATGTTTTCCAAAATATCTTGTTAATGTGTTTCTCCGGTGACAAAGTATTTTGCACGTTACTCCTAAGTCTTTCTCCTCATTGGTCTCTTCAATCTTTTCATCACCCAGCCTGTAATCCCAGTTTGGTCTGTATCTACTTCTTCCCATTTTCATAACATGGCTCTTGTTTATATTAAATTCCATCTGCCACTTTTTACTCCATTCATATATTTTATCAAGATCTTCCTGTAACTTGTTACATCTTCCACATTCTTTACTCTCCTCATAATTTTGGTATCGTCCAAAAACATATTCATGTAACTGTCAATTCCTACTGGCATATCATTAACATAAATGAAAAACATGATGGGACCAAGCACTGACCCTTGTGGAACTCCACTGGTTACCTTCTTCCATTCGGACTTCCTTCCCTTCACCACTGTTCACATTTCTCTTCCCACTAAGTAATTTTTCATCCATTTTGCTAGTTTATCACTTACTCCTCCAATTTTCTTTAGTTTCCACATCAGTCTATTGTGTGGCACTTTATCAAAGGCCCTTCTCAAGTCCAGGTAAAATAGCATCCCCCCCATCCCTCTCTATGTTGTAGTATGTCAGTCACTTGAATAAAAACATAATAAATTGGATACGCACGATCTTCCTTTTCTGAAACCAAACTGCCTTTCACTCAGAATGTTGTCACTTTGTAGATACTCACTCCACTTAGCTTTAATTACTTCTTCACATACTTTGTACAATATACTAGTTAACGATACTGGTCTGTAATTTAACAGTTCCATTCTACTACCATTTTTATATATAGGCACAATGTCAGCTCTTTTCCACTCTTTCGGGACTATTCCTGTTCGTATGGAGGTTTCCACAATATCAAATACAGGGTTCAACAATTGATCCTTACATTCTTTTAGCAACCTCCCAGATATGCCATCAGGCCCCATTGATTTATTAATATCCAAATTGCTTATAATTTTCCTTACATCTTCTTTAGTAACCATGATGTCCTGCATTTGCTTTATCTCCGTTGGCCCTTCTCCTATAAAATACTCCTCCTTTGTAAACACTTTGCAAACGTTGTCGTTCAAAATTTCAGCTATATCTCTAGCATTCTCATATACTTCTTCCCATTTTTACCTTTTCTATTGCCTCCCTTTTATTTAGTTTTCCATTTATGAATTTGTAAAACATTTTAGGGTCATTATCACAGTTTTCCACCACTCTCTGTTCATATTCCTTTTGTGCTGATCTCCTTACTTCAACATATCTATTCCTTGCTGTTTTGTAAACTTCTCTTGATAATACATCACTGTTTTTTTTAAGTTTCTTGCATGCCTTTTCTTTGTTTCTTTTTTGCTTCTTCACAGTTTCTATTAAACCACTGTTTATTATTTAAAGTCCTCTTTCTGTGATATGGCACAAACCTCTTCACAGCAGAGTTATATAAATCCATAAATTTATCGTATTTCAATTGTATATCTCCTTCCTGGTATACCATAGTCCAATCAATTTCATTAAAGAACTCCCTCATATGCTCTAGTATAATTTAATTATTCCTCCCTGTGTTCCACAATCCTATCTGTGCTTATTTCCGTATCCAGTTTAAAGCTTAGGACATCATGGTCGTTTTTCCCCAAGGGACATTCATGCTCAATTTCTTCTTTTAGGGAGATGCCCCTGGTAAATACCAAATCCAACCTTGCTGCAACATCTTGTCCCCTGCACCTTGTTGGTGATCTCACCCACTGTGTCATCAAGTTATTTGTTGCTACGTTTAACAATTCCTCTGCCCACTCTCCACCGTTTACCACTTTGTAGTCTTCCCACACTATTTCTTTACAATTAAAGTCCCGACTATCATCACTCTATCCTTTCTGATGAGTTCTGCTTCATTCTGTCTAGAGTATTTCTCATCACCATTTGATACTGTTCATATTCCCAAGCACTGGTTCTGGGTGGTATGTATACTGTTATAATATTAATGTCTCTCTTACCATCTGTTATAAGCATACTTATCACTTCTTCATTTCTCTTACTATAGTTCACCTCCTTCACTATCAGATCTTCCTTAGTAAGAACCATTATACCACCACCTCCTTTATTTTTCTATCATTTCTCCATACTTTGTAGTGTTTACATCAAACCAATCTAGCTTTATTTCGGCCTTAACTTTGTTTCCACCACACACATTATGTCCGGTTCATTGTTTCTTAGGTAATCCATACATTCTAGCCTCTTAGACAGAAATCCATCTATATTCGTGTAAGTCACTTGAATTCCATTCCTAGTCTCTTTCTTCCATGTTTCTGTCAGTGTAATGTCTATTCCGTCTGTTTTATCCACCACTTCTTCAGCCTCCCATTTCTCATCCTCCAAAAACTTGGTCTTTTCCTCCTCTGTTCTTCGTCATTCCTCTCTCACTTCAGTTACAAGCTCTTTCATTTTCATCCGTTCGTCCTGTGACATATTTCTTCTTATGTAAATTGTTTTGGTCTCCTCAGAGTCCTTAAGTTTCCAAGCCCTCCTCAGCAAGGCCTCAGCTGCCACCTGAGACTTTAATTTCAATTTCAATAGTCTACTTTTGCCTTCCTCAAAAGCTTGTACTCTAACACTTTCTTCTACCTCAGCATATAGGCACTCTTCCTCTTCTGAGATCTTATTCAGTAAAGACTTAATCATGTTATTTTCCTTATCTCTCCTATCTTGTCAGTTCTTGTTTGTTTCCTCCCTCAATCCTGTTATGATCACGCATTTTTTTTTTTCAGCAATATCTCTCACTACATACTCATTTTCCTTTAATGCCTTTACCATTTCACTCTGTGTAATCACTTTATTTTCTTCTTCCTGCTTTTTCACTATCTCCCTAAAGGACTTTTTTATACTTCCTGGCGTTCTTGCTTCACTTCTTTCATCTTAGCATCTATTAGGTTAAGGCATTCCTCCTTCCCCAGATCCCCTTCAGATATTTTCTTCTCCATTTCGAGGAGTTTAGCCTTCATCTCGTCACATTGTTTCCTTAACTGTTTGTTTTCTTTCTCCATTTCCATTTTTCCCCTCAATAACTCTTTGTTCTCTATCGTTAACAAATAGATTTCTTTTTTGAAGGACTCGTTTTCCGCTAAGACACTATCCAGTTTTTCTTCTATGGAAGTAATTCTTAGAAACTTACTTTCTAATGCCTGGATTCTTGCAACCATGTTGAATTTTTCAAGCTCTCTTGGAGTGGTAACAAAACCTTCAAAGTCCCTGGCTGGAGTGGACATCGTGGTATTTATCGCCAGCTGGTCTTGTCCAAAACAAACACCGTGGACAATCTCCGCTCAGGGACCACCCTCCATATCCTGCTTGAAAATGGTCCACTTTTTGCACTTTACGACAGCAGGACATTAATAGGACATTAACACAGAGATACCCGGGCCCTATAAACACCATAGGTATTTTCTCCTTTTCCCTGTCCACAGTCAGAGACGAGCCATCCTCAGACCTCCTGCTTCGGCGGTGGCTGTGTGTGTGTGTGTGTGTGTGTGTGTGTGTGTGTGTGTGTGTGTGTGTGTGTGTGTGTGTGTGTATTCACCTAGTTGTATTCACCTAGTTGTAATTTTATAGGGCCTGGGTATCATACTCGTGTGGCCCCGTCTCCATATCTACACACATCCAACTTTCCTTTAAAACTATGCACACTCCTTGCTGACACCACCTCCTCACTCAAACCATTCCACACCTCCACACATCTTTGTGGGAAACTATATTTTTCACATCCTTCAAGCATATTCCTTGGCTATCTTTTTACTATGCGATCTTGTAGTTCTACTTAAGTTTTCCTCTCTCAACATCATTTGCTCATTATCCACTTCATCCAGTCCATTCAACAGTTTATAAACCTGTATTAAATCTCCTCTTTCTCTTCTTTGTTCCAAGGTAGGCAAATTCATTTCTTTTAATCTCTCCTCATAGGTCATTTCTGCCAATTCCGGAACCATTTTGTTGCCATTCTCTGCAATCTCTCCAACTTCCTTATATGCTTCTTTTTATAAGGGGACCAAACCACTCCAGCATATTCCAATCTTGGTCTAATTACCATACTAATTAATTTCTTCATCATATCTTTATCCATATAATGGAAGGCTAATCCAATATTTTTATCAAATTATACGTTTCTCCAAACATCTTATCAATATGAGCCTCAAACTGCCCATGGTCTTGTATTATCACTCCCAAATCCTTTTCCTTTTCCACCTTTTTCAACACTACTTCTTCACCCATCTTATATGACCCTCTTGGCCGTCTTCCACTCTTTCCCATCTCCATCACATGACTTTTGCTCAGATTAAATTCCATTTGCCACCTCTTGCTCCACTCCCAAATCTTATCCAGGTCTGCCTGTAAAATTTCACAATCTTCTTCACTCTTCACACACCTACACAACTTCGCATCATCCGCAAACAAATTAATATAACTGTTTACTCCTCTGGCATGTCATTAATATATACCAGGAAAAGTATTGGTGCCAGCACTGAGCCTTGTGGGACTCCACTCTCCACCACCAACCAGTCCGACTTTGCATCCCTTATTACCGTTCTCATCTCCCTCCATCTCAAGTAGTTTTCCATCCACTTTAACACTTTTCCTTTCAGTCCTCCATAAATCTCTACTTTCCATAACAGTCTCTCGTGAGGTACCTTGTCAAAAGCTTTCTTTAAATCCAAATATACACAGTCCATCCATCCCTCTCTCTCTGTATTTTGTCAACCACTCTTGAATAAAAGCTCAGTAGATTTGTTACACATGACCTCCCTTTCCTGAAGCCAAATTGATGATCCGATAATAACTTATGATCCTCCAGGAACCGTATCCAATATTTCTTTATCACCCTCTCACAAATCTTACCGACCACACTTGTTAGAGACACAGGTCTATAGTTAAGAGGCTCTTCCTTACTGCCTCCCTTATAAATGGGCACCACTTCAGCTCTCTTCCACTCTACTGGTACTTCCCTGTTTCTAATGAACACCTTATAATATCATATAATGGATCAATCAATTCTTCTCTACACTCCTTCAATAATTTTCCTGAAACTTCATCTGGTCCCATCGCTTTATCATCTTTAAGTTCCTCCAACATTTTATATAACTCCTTTTAGGTATCTTAATGTCCTCCATGTGCACATTTCCTTGTACATTCTGTGGCTTTACAAACATTGTTTCTTCAGTAAATACTTGCTGAAACCTATTATTTAGCAATTCCGCTATATTCTTAGGGTCATCTACTATCCCTTGCTCTCCTTTTAATCTTTCAATGGACTCTCTCTTTTAAGTTTACCATTTATGAACCTGTAAAACAATTTTGGATGTTCCTTACTCTTGTCTACAATATCTTTTCAAATTTTCTTTCTTCCTCCTCCTTACCCTCACATACTCATTTCTCGCCACTCTATAATTCTCCTTATTTAGTATATTCCTGCTCTTTTCCATCTTTTCCAAGCCACATCTCTCTTTTCCTTAGCCTTAACACAAGTTGCATTAAACCAATCCTTTCTTCCTTCCTCTCTCGGTTTATACTTTGGTACAAATTTCATAACTCCTTCTTTATAATATTTCATAAAAATCTCATATTTCTTTTGCACTTCTCTGATTTGTAACATCTCCTCCCAATCTAATTTTCTGAAATAATTTTTCAAACTTTCTGTGTCCATCTTTCTATAATTCAATCTACCACTCCTGTATGTCTCGTCCTTCCTTCGCTGTGTTGTTGCTATCTGCATTTCCATAACCACATGATCACTCTTTCCCAAAGGACACTTGTATTGTATATCTCCACATAGGTACACTTCTCTTGTTAACACCAAATCCAGTCTAGCCGGTTCATCATCTCCTCTATATCTAGTATTTTCCTTCACCCTCTGTTCCATCATATTTTCCATCATTAGATTAAGAAATCTCTCTCCCATGCTTCTTCTCCAACACCACTTACTAGATTTTCCCAATCCACCTCCTTACAATTAAAATCTCCTACTAGTATCACCTTTCTTTTTCCAGATAATACACTTTCCAAACTCTGTAAAGTATCCTTGATCATATTGTCGTATTCCTTAATGTCCAAGAATTTGTTTTAGGAGGTACATAGGTCACCATGATTATTAATTCTTTTCCATCACTTTTATCCTTATGCTTATCACTTCTGTTGTTCTTCCCATACCAAACCTTATCCACATTTATTTATTTCTTCGTCATAATCATAACTCCTCCTCCACCTTTACTCTCTATCCTTTCTCCATATATTATATTTATTATCCAAATTTATCTTTGTTTTTCATGCAATTTTGTCTCAGTCAAACACACTATATCAGGCTTCTCCACCATCATATAGTCTTGCAATTCCAATCTACTTGACAGTATCCCATCTATATTAGTATACATTACGGTCCACCCACTGCTCCTCTAGGGGTTCCTCCATATTCCTTCTTTCCACATACCACTTTCTGACTCTCTCTCCTATAACTCTCCAAAAAAACTTTTCTCTTTCCTCCTCAGACCGCTCATCATTTTTCCTTCTCGCCTCTTCCACCAATTCCTTATATCTTCTCCTCTCTTCCTCATTTCTATTCTTTCTCACAAACACCTCTTTACAACCTTCTATCTCTCTTAACTTTGATGTTCTATATAGGACATCCTCCGCAGATTGTTGTGACTTCAGTACTACTTTAATCGGTCTGCTCACTCCCTCCTTATACGGACCCAGTCTATGGATCTCTTCCACTTCTTCTTGTAGGTCTTTTTTTTCATCATCATTTAGATTTTTAAACAGATCTCTTACCGTTTTCAATTCTTCCTTAATTCTCTTAGGCTTATATGTTATATTTTGTTCTTTCATCCCAAATATTAACACACTCTTCTTCTTTTCTGCTATTTCCCTTATCAATGTTTCCTTATTCTTCATTACATTAACCAGTTCCTTGGACCTTTCTTTTTTGTCTTCCTTCAACTGATCTTTAATTATTTCTTGTAATCCAACCATCTCTGCTTCCCTCGACTCAGTCCATTGTGTTTTCTTCAGTTCCCATTCCCTTTCAAGCCTTTCATTCTGCTCACTAATCATTTCCTTAAAGTCATCTTTCTCCTTTACTACTCTATCCATTTTCTCCTCCAACTGTCTCTTGTATTTTTCAACCTCCACCTTCAAATGCGCATTCTCATCCACCAATCGTTTTCATTTTCCTCCAGTCTCTTAACTCTTTCCTTCAAAGCCTTGCGGAATTCTCTATCCTGCTCCTCCTCACTCCTCTGAACTTTTAATTCCTTCACTAACTCCTCAAATCTCTTCTCCAACATCACCAATCTACCTTGCAATGTTGCCCCTATTGAAGCTGGACTCATGCTTTAACTGGCCACTTTCGGCTTTGCTCCCTGGGCCTCATCAACATATTTTGAATTTGGTAATTTATTCCTTACCGGTCTATCCATTTTTTCTTACTTTTCCTGGGAACATGTGGGTGTGTGGTCACTGGGGGGCCAGGCCTGGTAGTTACGTGTGTGGTTGGATGTGTTGGCGGCTGCTATGGCTGGCCTTTGTGGGTTCCCGCTCTGTCGTTTGGAGTGTGGAGGTTTTCCCACCTCCGATCACTCCCATGTACACGCCACCAGGCTACGTTCACTCTGTACACTCGTTCACTCGCTCTGGTCGCCCCTCAATAGCAATAACTATTCTCACTCAAGCACATTGCTTAGCGTGTGGAGTGTTAGTTAGATGCCGCTCTTGCGCAGGAGGCACGTCCGCTCTCCACAGAGCGCGGAGTGTGTGTGTGTGTGTGTGTGTGTGTGTGTGTGTGTGTGTGTGTGTATGTGTGTGTGTGTGTGTGTATTTACCTAGTTGTTTACAAGGCCTGGGCTTTATGCTCGTGTGGCCCTGTCTCCGTGTGTGTGTGTGTGTGTATTTACCTAGTTGTAGTTTTATAGGGCTTGGGCTTTATGCTTGTGTGGCCCCGTCTCCATATCTACACCTATCCAATCTTACTTTAAAAGTATGCACACTCGTTGCAGACACTATTTCTTCATTCAAACTGATCCACATCTCAATACATCTTTGTGGGAAACTATACTTTTTAATATCTCCTACACATCTTCCCTTCCTCAGCTTCTTACTATGCAATCTTGTGCTTCGACTGGCATATTCTTCTCTCAGGATCAGATTCTCATTGTGTGTGTGTGTGTGTGTGTTTCACTGTTTGATCTGCTGCAGTCTCTGACGAGACAACCAGACGTTACCCTACGGAACGAGCTCAGAGCTCATTATTTCCGATCTTCGGATAGGCCTGAGACCAGGCACACACCACACACCGGGACAACAAGGTCACAACTCCTTGATTTACATCCCGTACCTACTCACTGCTAGGTGAACAGGGGCTAAACGTGAGGAGACACACCAAATATCTCCACCCGGCAATCGAACCCTGGTCCTCTGGCTTGTGAAGCCAGCACTCTAACCACTGAGCTACCGGTGTGTGTGTGTGTGTGTGTGTGTGTGTGTGTGTGTGTGTGTGTGTGTGTGTGTGTGTGTGTGTGTGTGTGTGTGTGTGTGTGTGTATTTACCTAGTTTTACCTAGTTGTAGTTTTACAGGGCCTGGGCTTTATGCTCATGTGGCCCCGTCTCCATATCTACACTTATCCAATCTTACTTTAAAAGTATGCACACTCGTTGCAGACACTACTTCATTCAAACGTCTCAATACATCTTTGTGGGAAACTATATTTTTTAACAACTCTCAGACATCTTCCTTTTCTCAGCTTTTTACTATGCGATCTTGTGCTTCGAATGTCATTTTATTCTCTCATGATCAGTTTCTCATTATCCGCTTGGTCCATTCCATTGATCAATTTGTAAACTTGTATCAGATTCCCTCTCTCCCTTCTTTGTTCCAGGGTTGGTAGATCCATAGCCTTTAGTCTCTCCTCATATGTCATCCCTTCAAGTTCTGGAACCATTCTTGTAGCCAATTTTTTGTAGTCTCTCCAACTTCCTTATGTGTTTCTTTTTTGTGGGGGGTCCACACAACTCCTGCATATTCCAATCTGGGTCTTATTATAGTATTTATCAATTTCTTCATCATTTCTTTGTCCATGTAGTGACATTCTGTTCCAATATTCCTTAGCAAATTATGTGTCTCTGAAAATTCTATCTATATGGCTTAGCAGTTGATTGTTTTCTTCCATCGTTACTCCCAAGTCCTTTTCCTTTTTTATTTTCTCTAGTTCTACTCCATCTTCCATCTTATAGATTCCCTCTGGTCTTCTTTCACTCTTTCCCATTTCCATGACATGGCTTTTGTCCACATTGAATTCCATCTCCCACTTCTTACTCCATTTCCAAATCTTATTTATGTCTTCCTGCAGTATTTCACAATCCTCTTTTTGCTTTTTAACTCTGCACAGTTTTGTATCACCTACAAACAGATTTATGTAACTTTTCACTTCTTCTGGCATATAATTTATATATATGAGAAAAAGTATTGGCACCAATACTGACCTCTGTAGCAATCCGCTTTCTACTGCTCTCCAGTTGGACTTCATATCTTTAACTACCGTTCTTATTTCTCTCCCCCTCAAATAATTTTCCTTCCATCTCAATGTGCTTCCCTTTTGGCCACCCTTCTCCTCTAACTTCCACAGTAATCTTGCATGTGGCACTTTATCAAATGCTTCTTTTTAAATCCAAATAAATACAGTCAACCCATCCCTCTCTCTATTGTACTCCTTCAACTATTCTTGAGTAGAAACTCAGTAAATTTGTTACACATGACTGACCTCTTTTAAAACCAAATTGGCTATTTGATGATAATTTGTTGTCTTCAATGAACTCGATCCATTGTTTCTTTATTATTCTTTCACACATCTTGCATATTGCACTAGTTAGTGATACCGGTCTGTAATTTAAAGGTTCTTCCTTCCTTCCACTCTTATATATGGGAACCACCTCAGTTGTTTTCCATTCTACTGGTACTGTCCAACTTTCTATTGAACATTTTATGATGATGTATATAGGACTTGCTAGTTTTTCCCTACATTCTTTCAGTATTCTGCCTGAGACTTCATCTGGTCCCATTGCCTTTTCTTCATCCAGTTCCTTCATTAACTCTTTTATTTCAAGCTAGGTTACTTTAATCTCTTTCATATAGACTGTCTATCTTTTACCCTGTGGCCTTTCAAATTTGGATTCCTTAGTAAAGACCTGAAATGTATTATTTAACAGTTCTGCCATACTTTTTGAGTCTTCCACCATTCTGTACTCTCCTTTTAACCTTTCTATTGTTTCTTTTTGCCTTATTTTTCTATTTATGAATCTGTAGAACAATTTTGGTTGCTCCTTACATTTTTTACAATGTCCTTTTCATAGTTTCTTTCCTCTTCCTTCCTTACCTTGAAGTTTTCCTTATTTCGTGGATTTTTATTTCTCTTCCACCTTTTCCATGCTCCATCTCTTTTCTCCTTTGCCCTAGCACACCATGCATTAAACCAATCTTTCTTTCCTTCTTCTTTAGGTCTATATTTTGGGATATATTTCCTGACTTCTGTTTTGTATATTTCCAAAAATATGTTATATTTATCTTGCACCCACTGTGAATTCTCCATCTCCTCCCAGTTAACATTTTTAAAATAGTTCTTGAGGTTCTCTATATCAGCCTTTCTGTAATTTAATCAGTCACCTTTGTATGATTCATCTCTATCTTCCTTTCCCTCCTCTATATCCATTTCTAATATTACATGGTCACTCTTTCCCAATGGGTACTTATATCTTATATCATCGCTTATTTGTATTCCCCTTGTTAAAACCAAATCCAATCTCGCTGGCTCGTCGTTTCCTCTAAATCTTGTGTTTTCCTTTACTCTTTGGTCCATCATATTATCTATCATTAGATTCAGAAATCTTTCTCCCCAGACTTCTTCTCCCATACCACTTTCACATTTTTTCCCAGTCCATCTCCTTACATTTGGAATCTCCTACTAATATCACTTTTCTCCTGCCTTTTATGACTCTCGTCAGGCTCCTTATTGTGTCATCTATCATGCCTTTAGATTCTTGATTGCTCCATGAATTTGTTTTTGGTGGCACATATGCTCCAATGATTGTTAACTCTTTTTTTGTTAATATGCATCTTAACATACAGTACTTCTGCTTTTCCTTCCCCACACTCCACTTGGTTTACCACCATATCTTTCCTTACGATTATCATGACTCCTCCTCCACCTTTACCCACTGTCTCTCCTCCATACATTATACTTAATATCTGCATCTGTTTTTATTGCCTCTCTTAATTTTGTTTCAGCCAGGCACACAATTTCCAGTTCTTCCTTTATGTAATCTCTTAATTCTAATTTACTTGATAAAACCCCATCTATGTTTGTATACATCATTTTTAATTTCTTCCTCTTATTACCTTTAGTTAAACTTCCTCCTTGCTCCACTTTTTCCTCTTCCTTCTCTTTTGTGTATTTACCTATTTACCTATGTTTTGCATGGTTACTCCTAAGTCTTTCTCCTCATTGGTCTCTTCAATTTTCTCATCTCCCAGCCTGTAATCCTTGTTTGGTCTGTATCTACTTCTTCCCATTTTCATAACATGGCTCTTGTTTATATTAAATTCCATCTGCCACTCTATATTCCACTCATATATTTTATCAAGATCTTCCTGTAACTTGTTACAATCTTCCACACTCTTTACTCTAATCATAATTTTAGTATAGTCCGCGAACAAAATTCATGTAACTGTCTATTCCTACTGGCATATCATTAACATAAATCAAAAACATGATGGGACCAAGCACTGACCCTTGTGGAACTCCACTGGTTACCTTTTTCTACTCTGACTTCTTTCCTTTCACCACTGTTCGCATTTCTCTTCCCACTAAGTAATTTTCCATCCATTTTGCTAGTTTATCACTTACTCTTCCAATCTTCTTTAGTTTCCACATCAGTCTGGTGTGTGGCACTTTATCAAAGGCCTTTCTCAAGTCCAGGTAAATAGCATCCACCCATCCCCCTCTATGTTGTAGTATGTCAGTCACTCTTGAATAAAAACATAATAAATTGGATACGCACGATCTTCCTTTTCTGAAACCAAACTGCCTTTCACTCAGGATGTTTTCACTTTGTAGATACTCACTCCACTTAGCTTTAATTACTTCTTCACATAACTTGCACAATATACTAGTCAACAATACTGGTCTGTAATTTAACGGTTCCATTCTACTTCCATTCTTATATATAGGCACAATGTCAGCTCTTTTCCACTCTTTCGGGACTATTCCTGTTCGTATGGAGGTTTCCACAATATCAAATATGGGGTTCAACAATTGATCTTAACATTCTTTCAGCAACCTCCCAGATATACTATCAGGCCCCATTGATTTATTAATATCCAAGTTATTTATAATTTTCCTTATATCTTCTTTAGTAACCATGATGTCGTGCATTTGCTTTATTTCAGTAGGCTTTCTCCTGTAAAATAGGAATATGAAGTAGATGGATACATTATGTATTTACACCAGAGACTTGGTAGGATAGGTGGAGGAGTAGTTATTTATGTAAAAAAATCCTTCATTTCCAGTCAGGTTAATGGTATTAAGGTAGATAACAGAGTAGAGTCCTTATGGCTGGATGTTAGAGTAAACAAAAGTAAAGTTATTAGAGTAGGAGCTTTACATAGACCACCTAAGCAGTCAGCAGATGTAGACAACCTTATGGTAGATGAGATAAATAGGGGGTGTACTAGTCAGACAATTATCTTAGGGGATTTTAATCTTAAGTCAGTAAACTGGGAGAGGATGGTAGGAGATGCTAGTGAAAATAAGTTTATGGAAAGTTTTCAGGATAACTATTTAGTGCAGATGGTAGATAAACCTACTAGGGGGAGGAAGGTTTTAGACATAGTGCTAACAAATATTGAGCATTGTTTAAAGGAAGTTGAGGTAGGAGAGACTTTAGCAAACAGTGACCATCATATAATTAGATTTATCATTAATTCCAGTAGGGATAATATAGTGAATAAGACTAGAGTCCCAAACTATCAGAAAGGCAATTATGGTAGGTTACGTCAGTTATTAGGAGAGGTAAACTGGGAAGATAGTTTTGGAAATAAAACTGCACAGGAGGTGTGGGATATTGTTAAGGTTGTAGTAAAGGGTATAGTGATGCAGTGTATCCCTTACAAAGATATAAGGCAGAGAAACAGGAAGCCATTATGGTGGACTCACGAGATAGGTAGACAGATCAGAGAGAAGAAGAGGGCATATAGAGAGTTGCAGAAAAGTGGGGAAGATGTAGATTTCATTAGGTACAGACAGGTCAGAGATGATTTGAGTAAGGTTATAAAAAAAAAGTAAAAGGCAGGCAGAGATAAAACTAGCTAGAGCTGGGAGTAAAGATCCCCAAAAATTATATAGTTATTACAAGGTCAGTGATAAAAGATGGTGTAGTAGTGGATCAAAATGAAGACATAGTAGAATTATTGAATGAACAATTTTCTTCAGTATTTACTAGGGAAAGAATAGGAAATCCTGTTACAAACAGTGCGACGAGTAGTTTAAGAGCTTTAGAAAATATTGATATAAAACCGGGAATTATTAGGAAATTTATTCTTGAACTAGACGATAGGAAAGCTAGTGGTCCTGATGAGCTACATGCCAGAGTACTTAGGGAGGGTGTAGACAATATTTCTCAAGCACTTAAGTTAATCTTTGAAAGATCACTTAGGTTTGCTGAGATACCTCAGGACTGGAAGTTAGCTAATGTTACTCCAATATTTAAAAAAGGTAGGAAGGATGATGCAAATAATTATAGACCGATCAGTTTAACTAGTATATTATGTAAGATACTAGAGAAAATCATTAAGGGTAGTATTTGGGAGCATTTAAATGAGAATAGATTAATTAGAGATACCCAACATGGCTTTAGATCAGGGAGGTCCTGTCTTACAAATTTGCTCGATATCTTAGAATATATTACCAAGGAGTTAGATGATGCAAATATCATAGATGTTATATATCTAGATTTTAGCAAGGCGTTTGATAAGGTACCGCATAGGAGGCTAGTGTACAAATTGAGACTACATGGAATAGGGGGTAGGTTAGTTGATTGGATTAGTGAATGGCTTTCTGATAGGAAACAGAGAGTAGTATTAAATGGGGCAATGTCTGAGTGGAAGGAAGTTGTTAGTGGGGTACCCCAAGGATCAGTGCTAGGACCTCTTCTTTTCTTGGTGTACATTAACGATTTAGATATAGGAATTAGTAGTAAAGTATCAAAGTTTGCAGATAATACTAAGATAGCATGTGCAGTACAGGGTGAAAAGGACAATTACAGAATACAACGAGACCTGGACTGGCTGATAGCATGGGCAGACTGGTGGCAGATGGAGTTTAATTCTAAAAAGTGTCAGGTTATGTATTTAGGTAAAGACAACACAAACTTTAGCTATGAGATGGAGGGATATTGGCTAGAGGCAGTAGAGGAAGGAAAGGATTTATGAGTAGTGATAGACAGGACTATGAAATTTTCAAAGCAATGTTTAGAAGCAAGAAATAGGGCAAATAGGATCCTGGGTTTTATAAATAGAAATGTTAGTTATAAAAGTAAGGAAGTGGTGCGTAGCTTATATAATTCCTATGTTAGGCCCCATTTAGAGTATTGCATACAGGCCTGGTCACCCCATTATAAGTAGGATATCAACATGTTAGAAGCAGTTCAGAGAAGAGCAACTAGGATGATACCAGCATTAAAGCGCCTGGAGTATAGAGATAGATTAAAGGAATTAAACATGTTTTCATTGGAGAGGAGATGTATAAGAGGGGATATGATAGAGTTATTTAAAATGTTCTCAGATACAAATTATATAGATATGAGATCTTTCTTTACCTTAGAGGAGGGAAGTAGGACTAGAAATCATGGCAGGAAGATTAGAAAGCAAGGCTGCAGGTTAGATATAAGAAAATATTTCTTTAGTCATAGGGTGCTAGACTTCTGGAATGCAATGCCAGACAGGGTTGTAAATAGCACTAGTTTGACAATGTTTAAAAACAGATTAGATAAGCAGTTAAATTTATTAAATCTATAATTATGTATAGACCTGCATGATAGTTTTTATAAGAAATTTACTATAGTTAAACAAGACATGATCCCCATGTATGGGGATCACAGATTGTAGAGGAATTTGCTGCAGGACTTAGCCCTATTAATGGGCCAAATATTTAGAATTAGTATATAATGTATTGTGTACTTGTAAGTGTATCTTTAAGTACTGATGACGAGGTCGCTGTGCGACTGATACAGGATAACCTAGATGGGCCCTGGTGGCCCTTTGTTATCCTATTATTTATGTTATGTTATGTTAAAATGCTCTTCCTTTGTAAACACTTTGCAAAAGTTGTTCAATATTTCAGCTAAATCTCTAGCATCCTCATATACTTCTTCCCCAACTTTTACTTTTTCTATTGCCTCCCTTTTATTTAATTTTCCATTTATGAATTTAAAACATTTTAGGGTCACTATCACAGTTTTCCACCACTCTCTGTTCATATTTGTGCTGTTCTTCTTAATTCAACATATCTATTCCTTGCTGTTTTGTAAACTTCTCTTGATAATACTTCACTGTTTTTCTTAAGTTTCTTCCATGCCTTTTCTTTGTTCTTTTTTGCTTCTTCAGAATTTCCATTAAACCACTGCTTATTATTTAAAGTCCTCATTCTGTGATATGGCACAAACTTCTTCACAGCACAGTTATATAAATCCATAAATTTATCATATTTCAAATGCATATCCACTTCCTGGTACACCACAGACCAGTCATTTTCATTAAAGAACTCTCTTATATGGTTGTAATTTGCCCTGACATAATTTAATTTTTCCTCCTTGTACTCCACACTCTTTTCCATGCTTAATTCGGTATCCAGCTCAAATCTTAGGACATCATGGTTGCTTTTCCCCAAGGGACATTCATGGTCAATTTTCTCTTTTAGGGAGATGCCCCTGGTTAATACCAAATCCAACTTAGCTGCAACATCCTGTCCCCTGCACCTTGTTGGTGATCTCACCCACTGTGTCATCAAGTTATTTGTTGTAATGTTTAACAATTCCTCTACCCACTCACCACCATTCACCACTTTGTAGTCTTCCCACACTATTTCCGTACAGTTAAAGTCCTCGACTATCATCACTCTATCCTTTTTGGTGAGTTCCTGTTTTATTCTGTCTAGAGTATTTCTCATCACCTCTTGATACTGTTCATAATTCCAAGCACTGGTTCTGGGTGGTATGTATACTGTTATAATATTAATGTCCCTCTTACCATCTGTTATAAGCATACTTATCACTTCCTCATTTCCCTTACTAAAGTTCACCTCCTTCACTATCAGATCTTTTTAGTAAAACCATTATACCACCACCTCCTTTATTCTTTCTATCATTTTTCCATACTTTGTAGTGTTTTACATCAAACCAATCTAGCTTTATTTCGGGCCTTAACTTTGTTTTCACCACACACATTATGTCCGGTTCATTGTTTCTTAAGTAATCCATACATTCTAGCCTCTTAGACAGAAATCCATCTATATTCGTGTATGTCACTTGAATTCCATTCCTAATCTCTTTCTTCCATGTTTCAGTCTGTGTACTGTCTATTCCGTCTGTTTTATCCACCATTTCTTCAGCCTCCCATTTCTCATCCTCCATAAAACTTGGTCGTTTCCTCCTCGGTTCTTTCCTCATTCTTCTCTCTCACTTCAGTTACAAGCTCTCTCATTTTCATTCTTTCCTTCTGTGTCATATTTCTTCTTATGTAAATTGTTTTGGTTTCCTCGTAGTCTTTAAGTTTCCAGGCCCTCTTCAGTAAGGCCTTGGCTGCCACCTGAGACTTTAATTTGAATTTTAATGGTCTACTCTTGCCTTCTTCATAAGCTCCTAGTCTCACACTTTCCTCTATTTCAGCATATAGGCATTCGTTCTCCTCGGAGATCTTATTCAGTAAAAACTTTATCCTGTCATTTTCCTTATCCCTCCTATCTTGCCAATTCCTGTTAGTTTCCTCTCTCAAACCTGTTATGATCACGCATTTCTTTCTTTTCAGCAATATCTTTCACCACATACTCATTTTCCTTCAAATCCTAAACCATTTCACTCTGTGTAATCACTTTATTTTCTTCTTCTTGCTTTTTCATTATCTCTTTGAAGAACTTCTTTACTTCTTCGTTTTCATGTTTCACTTCCTTCATTCTAGCATCAATTAGGTTGAGGCACTCCTCCTTCCCTAAGTCACCTTCGGATATTTTCTTTTCCATTTCAAGTAGTTTGGCCTTCATTTTGTCACATTGTTTCCTTAGATGCTGATTTTCTTTTACCATTTCCACTTTCTCTTTCAATAATTCCTTGTTCTCTTTCGTTAGCATGTAGATTTCTTTTTTGAAGGTATCATTCTCCGCTATAACTCTATCTAACTTCTCTTCTATATATCTAATATTGACAAACTTACTCTCTAAGGCTTGAATTCTTGAATCCATGTCCAATTTGTTTAATCCACTTGGAGTGGTAACCAATTACTCAAAATCCCTCCTGCTTCTAGGTGTCGACGTTATGTTACCGCCAGCTGTTTCACCCAAAACAAAAACATTGCCAACACTCTCCGGTTAGGAACTATTTTCCATTTTCATTTGAAAATGGACTATTTTCTGCCCTTTTTCAGAGCAGGACACCAACAGGACACTAATTACACCCTATAAAGATACACTGGCCCTGTAAACACTATAGGTAATTGCTCCTTTTCCCTCGTCCTCAGTTGAAGACAAGCTGTCTTCAGGACTCCTGCACTCAGTGGTGGCGCGGCTGTGTATTTACCTAGTTGTATTTACTTAGTTGTAGTTTTACAGGGCCTGGGCTTTATGCTAGTGTGGCCCCGTCTCCATATCTACACTCATCCAATTTTTCTTTAAAACTATGTACACTCTTTGTTGACACCACTTCCTCACTCAAACTGTTCCAAGTCTCAACACATCTTTGCGGGAAACTAAATATTTTAATATCTCTCAGACATCTTCCCTTCCTCATTTTCTTATTATGCGATCTTGTGCTTCTAATGTCATATTCTTCTCTCAGGATTAGTTTCTCATTATCCACTTGATCCATTTCGTTAATTAATTTATAAACTTGTATCAGATTCCCTCTCTCTCTTCTCTGTTCCAGGGTTGGTAGATCCATTGCTTTTAATATCTCCTCATATGTCATCCCTTTAAATTCTGGAACCATTCTTGCAGCCATTTTTTGTAGTCTCCAATTTCCTTATGTGTTTCTTTTTATGGGTGGTCCACACAACTCCTGCATATTCCAATCTAGGTCTTATTTTAGTACTTATCAATTTCTTCATTATTTCTTTGTCCATATAGTGAAATGCTAATCCAATATTCCTTTGCAAATTATACGTCTCTCTGAAAATTCTATCAGTATTGCTTACTGGTTGATTGTTTCCTTCCATTGTCACTCTCAAGTCCTTTTCCTTTTTTAACTTTTTCTAGTTCTACTCCATCTCCCATCTTATAGATTCCCACTGGTCATCTTTCACTTTTTCCCATTTCCATGACATGGCTTTTGTCCACATTGAATTCCATCTCCCATTTATACTCCATTTCCAGATCTTGTTTAAGTCTTCCTGTAGTATTTCACAATCCTCTTTTTGTTTAATGACTCTGCACAGTTTCGCATCGTCCGCAAACAGATTTATGTAGCTGTTCACTCCCTCTGGCATGTCGTTTATATATATAAGAAAAAGTATTGGTGCCAATACTGACCCCTGTGGCAATCCGCTGTCTACTGCTCTCCACTTGGACTTCATATCTTTAACTATTGTCCTTATTTCTATCCCCCTCAAGTAATTTTTCATCCATCTCAATGTGCTTCCTTTTAAGCCACCCTTCTCCTCTAACTTCCATAGTAATCTTTCATGTGGCACTTTATCAAATGCCTTTTTTAAATCTAAATAAATACAGTCAATCCATCCCTCTCTCTCTTGTACTTTATCAACTATTCTAGAGTAGAAACTCAATAAATTTGTTACACATGACCGATCTTTTCTAAAACCAAATTGGCTATTTGATAATAATTTGTTGTCTTCAAGAAACTCAACCCATTGCTTCTTTATTACTCTTTCACACATCTTGCATATTACACTAGTTAGTGATACCGGTCTGTAATTTAAAGGTTCTTCCTTTCTTCCGCTCTTATATATGGAAACCACCTCAGCTCTTTTCTACTCCACTGGTACTGTTCCATTTTCTGTTGAGCATTTTATGATGTATATAGGACTTGCTAGTTCTTCCCTACATTCTCTCAGTATTCTGCCTGAGACTTCATCCGGTCCCATTGCCTTCTCCTCATCTAATTCCGTCATCAACTTTTTCATTTCAAGCTTGGTTACTTTAATCTCTTTCATATAGACAGTCTATCTATTACCCTGTGGTCTTTCAAATTTGGATTCCTTAGTAAAGACCTTCTGAAATTTACTATTTAACAGTTCTGCCATACTTTTTGGGTCTTCCACCATTCCATTCTCTCCTTTTAACCTTTCTATTGTTTCTTTTTGTCTTATTTTTCCATTTATGAATCTGTAGAACAATTTTGGTTGTTCCTTACATTTTTCGATAATGTCCTTTTCATAGTTCCTTTCTTCTTCCTTTCTCACCTTAGCATATTCATTTCTTGCTGTTTTGAAGTTTTCCTTATTTTCTGGATTTATGTTTCTTTTCCACCTTTTCCATGCTCTATCTCGTTTCTCCTTTGCCCTAGCACACCTTGCATTAAACCAGTCTTTCTTTCCTTCTTCTTTAGGTCTATATTTCAGGACATATTCCCTGACTCCTGTTTTGTATATTTCCAAAAATAAGTTATATTTCTCTTGAACCGTTTCTGAGTTTTCCATATCCTCCTAGTTTACATTTTTAAAATAGCTCTTGAGGTTCTCAATATCAGCCTTTCTGTAATTTAATCGGTCTCCTTTGTATGATTCATCTCTATCTTCCTTTTCTTCTTCTACATCCATTTCTAATATTATATGGTCACTATTTCCCAATGGGCACTTATATCTTATATCATCATTAATTTGTATATCCCTTGTAAAAAGTAGGTCCAAGTTTGTGTGTGTGTGTGTGTGTGTGTATGTGTGTATTTAGCTAGTTGTATTGTACAGGGTTCGAGCGGGGCTCATAGTGTCCTGTCTCCATGTCTCCATTTATCTAATTTTTTTTTAAAGTTATGCACACAATTAAGTTATGCAACAATTCCATTATCCAATGCATTCCATTTTTCCACCGTTCTGTGTGGAAAAATTGTATTTTCCAACATCCTTCACACACTGCCTCATCCTGATCTTCTTTTCATGTCCTCTTATCCTTCCATCCTCTTCTGCCAACAGCACCAGGTCTTCTTTGTCTATCTTTTCAATATCATTTACTATTTTATACATTGTTATTAGGTCCCCTCGTTATCTTCTATCTTTTAAGGTTGGCAATCCTATTTCCTTCAGTCGTTCTTCATATGTGAAGTCCTTTAATTCCGGCACCATCTTTGAAGCAATCTTCTGTATCCTTTCCAGTTTTCTTATATCTTTTTTAGAACTCAGAGACCATACCACTGCTGCATATTTCATTCAGCCTTGGGCGTATCATGCTTGAGATGATTTTTTTCATCATATCTTTATCCATGTAATGAAATGCCAAATATTAGTCAACATCTTATATGATAGTCCAAATATCTTATTTATGTGTTTATCAGGGCTCAGATTTTCTTGTACGATCACTCTAAGATCTTTTTCCTCTTTAGTCTTTGTTATTTGCTTCTCTCCCATCAAATAGTTCCATACTGCTCTTCTCTTACTCTTTCCTAGTTCCATGATGTGATATTTCTTGGCATTAAACTCCAATTTCCACTTGCTCCATTCATAGATCTTATTTAAATCTTCCTGTAGCAGTATACAATCCTCTCTGGTTTTGATAACTTTTAGCAATTTTGCATCATCAGCAAATAAATTCATATAGCTGTTTACTCCAATGTGAATATCTTTTACATAAACTTGAAACATAATGGGGGCTAACACTGACCCTTGTGGCACCCTACTGGTTACTTTACTCCAAGATGAGTATGTATCTCTGATCACAGTTTTCATTTTATCTATCCTTCAAATAATCTCTTGTCCATTCGAGCAAGGTTCCATGCAGTCCTCATATGTTCTCTAGTTTCCAAAGAAGTCTTCCATGAGGGATTTTATCAAATGCCTTTTTAATGTCCAGGTATACTGTGTCTACCCATCCATCTCTGTTTTCAAGTCCTGCAATAACCCTGGAGTAGAAGCTTAACAAGTTTGATACACATGACCGTCCTGTCCTGAACCCAAACTGTCTTCGATATGACTTGCTCCTCTTCTAGAAATTTAACCCATTTTTTATTTTATAATTATTTCACATAATTTCCCTATGACACTTGTAAGTGACACTGGTCTGTAGTTTAGTGATTCAGTTGCCTTTCCTCCTTTAAATATCGGTATTACGTTGGCTCTCTTCCACTCTAGTGGAACTTTCCCTTCATTTATTGAACTTTTAATTATTTTGCAAATTGGCTCCAGTAATTGCTCTTTTACATTCTTTTAACACCCAGCCTGATACACCATCTGGCCCCATTGCTTTCCTGACTTCCAACTTGTCCAGTAATCTTTCAATATCCTCTTTATGAACTGCAATTTCCTGTTTATGTGTGTGTGTGTATTTACCTATTTACCTATTTGTGTATTACAGGGCCCGAGCTAAGCTCTCTGTGTCCTGTCTCCTTGTTCATTCCTGTCATATCTCTCTTTCATCTGGTTGACACACACTGCGTCAACGACATCACTGCTCAGTTTATTCCACTTATCAATGCTACGATGCGGGAAACTGTATTTTCTCACGTCAATTAGACAGATGTCCTTTATTAGCTTTTTTCCATGTCCTCAGAGATGATTACTTGTGGTCACCTTTATCAACTCTCTATCCAGTATGTCAATCTTGTTCACCAATTTATACATAGTTATCATGTCTCCTCTTGTTCTTCTCTCTTCTAATGTGGTCAACCACAGCTTCCTCAGTCTTTCCTCATAGTCTAACTCCCTGAGTCCTGGTACCATCCTTGTTGCCAGCCTCTGTACCCTTTCCACCTTCTTCACATTTTTCTTCTTGTGCAGTGACCAGACACATGCTGCATATTCTAACTGGGGTCTTATTAAGGTACATAATATCTTCTTCATCATTCCTTCATCGAGGTAGTGGAATGCAAGGCCAATATTTTGAAGCATGTTGAATGTTTTCCCAAAAATCTTGTTAATGTGTTTCTCCGGTGACAAGGTGTTTTGCACGGTTACTCCTAAGTCTTTCTCCTCATTGGTCTCTTTAATTTTCTCATCACCCAGCCTGTAATCCCTGTTTGGTCTGTATCTACTTCTTCCCATTTTCATAACATGGGTCCCTGTTTGGTCTGTATCTACTTCTTCCCATTTTCATAACATGGGTCTTGTCTATATTAAATTCCATCTGCCACTCCTTACTCCACTCATATATTTTATCAAGATCTTCCTGTAACTTGTTACAATCTTCCACATTCTTTACTCTCCTCATAATTTTAGTATCGTCCGCGAACATGTTCATGTAACTGTCAATTCCTACTGGCATATCATTAACATAAATCAAAAACATGATGGGACCCATCACTGACCCTTGTGGAACTCCACTGGTTACCTTCTTCCACTCGGACTTCCTTCCTCTCTCCACTGTTCTCATTTCTCTTCCCATTAAGTAATTTTCCATCCATTTTGCTAGTTTATCATTTACTCCTCCAATCATCTTTAGTTTCCACATCAGTCTATTGTGTGGTACTTTATCAAATGCCTTTCTCAAGTCCAGGTAGATAGCATCCACCCATCCCTCTCTATGTTGTAGTATGTCAGTCACTCTTGAATAAAGAGAGAGAGAGAGAGAGAGAGAGAGAGAGAGAGAGAGAGAGAGAGAGAGAGAGAGAGAGAGGAATATAGTGTAAAACACAAAGTTCCAGGTATTCATAAGACAAAATTTTAATTGACCAAATATGCTGCTTACAGACATTTTACACTGTCATATCAGATAGTGTGCTTCATTAAAAGTTTATTATTGAATGAATTCATGTCTTTCATAAGGTACTACAGGTTGAACCTCCGTAATCCGGTATTCTTTCATCTGGCAACACCTGTAATACGGCAAAATTTTTGTTTGCCGGAATTTTTGAATTAGCCGGAGTATTTTGCCGGACCGCTGCTAGGACACGGCGGCGCTGTACTGTGTTTTGGAGCCCGGGCATTCTGGGTCAAATTTGGATCAGTACCACGCTGCCACTCATTGCAAGCACCATCCCCCCAGGTGCATAAACATTTTTTTCTGTAATATTTACCCCTAAACATGGCTTCCAAGCAACCAGGGAGTAATAGTGTTGTGTGTGAACCAAAGACAAAGCACAAACATATGACAGTATCAGTGCAACAGAAAGTGGACATATTAAGGAAGCTAGATAAAGGTGTTTCAGTGGAGAGCGTATGCCAACAGTACAACATTGGCTCATCAACCGTCTATGATATAAAAAAGCAGAAGAATCAACTTCTCACGTTTTACAGTGAGTGTGAGAGCAAGAAGAACATGGAGGTTCGTAGAACACTTAAGGAGGGTAAAAGCAGTGATTTAGACAGTGCTCTCATACAGTGGTTTAAGCTTTGGTGCGCTGGTAACGTCCCTGTGTCCGGCGAGATGATAATGGCGCAGGCAAAAATTTTCCATGCTGAACTTAATTTACAACAGCGTGTTTTTCTATATGCTTCTGCATGTATATTTTCATGTACAACTATCATATATCAAAACAATGTTACAGCTACACTTGTATATTTCAGGCTAAGTATATAGAGAGTGTTTTGGGGACCACCTATAGTTCGGAATTTTCCATGGTCCGGCAAGTCTAAGGTCTGGTGGTTGCCGGATTTGGGAGGTTCAACCTGTACTAACAAAATCTAACCAAAGTGTCATTACATACAGACGGTTTTATTGGACCAATGTTCACTCTTTTAAA